>NW_010415860.1:11124-12752 GCF_000710305.1 Buceros rhinoceros silvestris | reverse complement strand
GAAACATTTGTCACTCATCTACCTTGAAGCCAGCTGAAGCTAGTAGACCTGCTCCTGCAAGCTGGCAGCTGGCTGAAAAACTAGCAGGTTGTGAGGCACTGCTTATCTTCTCAGTAGTATTCAAATCACACATGACAAGCAGAGTGACATAGTGTTCACTATTGTGTTACATTTATGCCTGTCACCTCCTCCTCACTTAACCTATTTCCAAAATACCTACAACTGGTAGCACATTCGCCAAAATAATTAAAAAATAATTAAAAAATAGCAAAACTAGACATTTCCCATGAGAATTCCCAGGAAGGAAAAAATGTAGAGTTTATCAGTATTAATTCTTAGCTGGCCCTTCTTCCCAAGAATTACTGTTCCCTAAAGAAGTGGTTTTGAGTCAACTTTATGACAAAACTTCAAACATTCTGCACATTACCCCAGACTCATACTTTTAATGAAAAAAGAAGAGCAGCATCCAGCCAAAGCATACTTTATACTTGTCTTGCTTATGGCTATTTTATGGACCGTAGCCTTTCTAAGGAAGTACAATCCACCAAACCTAGCTGGAAAGGTCTCATGTTCCAAGCAGTTATTTGTAATTGAAAATGAACAGTAAAAATTGATCCCCGATGTGGCTCTGCCGATGCCATAATAATGAACTTCCAGCCCAGAGAACCTCATCTTGGCCATATTGCTTTCCCAGTTGCCTCAAATGATAGATTGTGCATTTCCACAGTTGTTGCACTGTTTGTAGAAGAAAAACCACGGGTGTAATGCCACTCAGCCTGTAGTCTCTGAAAAAGGTTAGGAATTAATGCAAAAGGAACAAAAAAATCAACAATTAGGACCAGCATTCCAGTGCTGCTCGTCCTGGTGTGCTCTTCTGACTTCTAGCAGCTGGCAGCACAGAGGTTTCTAGCGTCAAAGGACGTACCTGCAGCTCTGTGTTTATTAGCCCTGACAGCCTTTCTTCCATGGGTCTAAGTGCTTTTGAACTACCTTAATCTTTTAACCTTCACATCATCCTTCAGCATCCCACTGTTCAATGATGTGCTATGGAAGAAAAGCACTTCCTCTTCTTTGCTTTAAACCTGCTATCTGATGACTCCATCTGAAGCTTCCAAATTCTTGTGTTATAATAAAGTGTTAATAATTATTCCTTATTCACTTCTTCATTTGCTTAATGATTTTATAACCTCTTCAGTTTTCCCTCTCAGTCCTCCTTTTTTCCAGACTGTGGAGCTTTAGTTCATCTTCTGAGGTAGAGAAGCTCTGTCATGCCTCCAGGCAGTTTTGTTGGCCCTTCCTGCACCTTTTCAAATTCTGCTATGTCATTTTTGAGAGATGGGACTAGAACCACGCATCAAATATTTAAGAGAGGTGTTCACTGTGGGTTTATATAGCAGTATTGCTGAAGCTTTGCCCTTGCCCTTCTAATAAACCCAAGGGTCTATTTGTCTTTTCAACTACTACAGAATCAATGTCCCAGGAGACTATTGTCGAGTCGAGTACTAAGTCTTTGCACAGTGATTACCCAAAGGGCCTCACGTGGTCCTTCCTGCTTCACATTCTTCACACTGCTTTGCATTAAGATAAAAAAAAAAAAAAAAAGGCAACGAACATGATTTTCGAGTCGC
>NW_010415860.1:443-11032 GCF_000710305.1 Buceros rhinoceros silvestris | reverse complement strand
GGTGCAAGCTTGCCGGCAGAAATTCATAATAGAGACTACCTGCCATACACGGCCAAGCTCCCAGCACAGGGTGCCGAGAGTCCAGGCCAGCTGCAGCAGGTGAGACGGGCAGCCTGCCTCAGGGGCGGGTTGCCTGGTGTCTCCTGACACAAGATCCTGCCTTCGCTTTCTTACGGTGCTGCCAAAAGCGAACTGAAATCTTCTGCAAATGCCTACCTAAGGCTAGTTTAGTCTTGTTGGGAGTTGATTTCAGTTTGGGATTTTTGTGGTTTGGAGGGGGGTTGTTTGGGATTGCTTTGTATTGTTTGTGTCAGGCAAAACAGCTCCACCAATGCCAAGGAAGAGGCTGGGGAATGTACCTCTTATCCATATTCAAAAGAAATAAATAGTGTGAGCTTTCATTTGGAAATGACTAACGTTAGCAGGATTTGAGAAGAAGATTGTACTCATGCAGATGATATTTGCACTGTGTTTTGCTGAGTAGGAAACTTCCAGCATTGCCACCAACATGCATCCAGTTTTTTCCAAACCCTTACCCTGTGAGGAGTCCTCATTTGTATGACCTTCAGAGATCTGAAGGGTTATGTTTGCAGACAACCCTCTCCGGGTTAGGCAGGCTTAGCTCCTGCAGGTCATGCTGGGCCCAGACGCTCAAATGGGGCAGGAGGTGCATCCCTCCTGTGAGCAGCAGGAGCCCCAGGCTTGGTGAGAAACAGTTCCAGAAAAGAGTGTCAGGCTGAGAAGGAGAAATGAAGTGAAGCAGTGGAAGCCAAGGAACTTGTGAAGCATCAGGGTATGATCTTCAGCATCAGCTGAAGAGCAGGAGAACCAAGATTCAAGTTGATGCAAAGGACTGACCTGCTTTGGCGAGGAAAGAGAGTAATGAGGGAAGTTATTATTTACAGGATCCTATTTTGTTTTTGTCCTTCAGCCTGACTCCAGTCCAGTGAGCTTCCAGCCCTTAGCTAGAGTACCCTGCTTTGGCTCCCTCCAACAGTACCTCTAATAGCGACAAGCCTGCCCTGCAGGCAGGCGTCTTCCTAACCAGTCACGTGTTTGAGATATGGAACGGGCCAAAACCAAATACCACTGCTCCCCCTGACAGACAAAAACCCAACCAGGGCCTGGTTTTGCTGACTCCTCCCAATCACCCACTCTACAGAGACTGCTTTCTCCTGGCACCCAGGAGAAAAACGTCAGATCCCAGCCAGTCATGTGGCGCCAGTGCAAAGGGAACAAAAGCCAAGGCAGTTGTGGGAAAAAGGCTATTGTTCCAAAAAATTTAAATGATGTCACTCTACTCCTTAATGGCATCAATAAAACATCCTTTCCAACGGCAAGTGCCTCTCTCCTGCAGTTGCCTGCAGTGAGGGTAGAAGGCACGGAATGGATTAGTGTGCTTTTTAGAGGCCAGATGTTCATCATAAAATACCGTTTCAACACAGCGTCCCTTCCTCACGGAGCTGAGTGGCACCACGGTGTAGGGCCAGGTCCCGCTAACGGACTTCACCCAATGTGAGGGCATGTGGACCGCAGCGAAGGCTTGAGTGTGCCTGTTCTCAGAGGGAAGAGAGCCGCTCGTGCTCCTCGTGAACTGTACTTCCACTTACTAGTTCTTGTCATTTGCGTTGTGACATCTGCTAGAAATCTTAATCATTGGTGTGGCCCTGATGGAGTAGGAGCAGATGTGAGAGTTACATTTCTAATTATCCTAACACCTTTCCGGTAGGGTGTCATAAACAAATTAATTAAGCCTCATGCTAGCCCTGTGATGCAGAGGTACCGATTTTTTTTCGTTATGATTTACAAATAGAGAAGCTGAGGGACCTCCTACTTGGTCCTGAGGCTCAAGCTCTCCCCTGGCCTCTCTACCTTGGCCACTAGGTGCTATCCCACCTGCCAGAAGATCAACAGGTTTTGACCTGTTGCTGATAAAATTAACAGACTACATCCTGTACCCCTGCAGTATCCTAAGAAAGTTTCCTTACAGAGATGAAAATCATGAGGAATTTCATTGTTTGTTACTTCTTCCAGCCTCAGTGCCCTGAAAGCACCTCCAGCCTGGCCTGCCCCCTTTCAAAAACCTGAGGGCCCCCCATGGCCCCACCATGGATGCACTCCTGAAGGCGCCTCTACCCATACGAGTCATTAATGAGGAAAGGGGTGACTCTTAATTGTCCATGAGTTGTATCTCTCTGTCAGTGCCCAGCACATGGCCCTTGTGACGCTTGCAGATACAGATGAATCCAAGGAGTGAAAATCAGAGCTGTCCTTCTTGCAGCCTACAGGCCACCCACGCCTGCATCATGGTAGATCCCAGCCGGCATGTATTATCTAGGCAATGGATGACAGCTGCAATACCTACACCTTGTGAGAAACATCCTGGGAGATCAGGATGCTGACGCCTTCCAGTGATGCACCCCAGAGCTATGTGGATAGGAGGACTACAGGAAAGAGCTGGCATCGCTGCAGAGCTGTGCTGGTGCACCAGAGATGCTCAGGGGGACTTTGCACAGGGAAGGGTGGAATAAGGCTCACTAGCTATCCTCCCCTCATTCCAAACCTTCTCAGGAAAGGGGAAAACAACTTCAGCCCCTGTCTTGGAAGATATTTCCCTTACAGCCCTCTTACCGCTACCCATGAGCAGGGTCTTTTCTGAACTGCTCAAATATTCCCTGGCCCCTCTAGCCATGGGGAAGGGGCTGGAAACGGGGAGGCTGGGGCAAACCAGCTTTGGTGGGCAACACTCCTTGCCTGCAGGCAAAGCATACCCACCAGCGAGGCTGACTTCCCAGCTGAACAATGATCTCTTTCCATGGGCAAGGATCTCCTGAAGATGCATTTTATTTTTTCAGAAGAGTTTCTGAAAGGAAAAGCACAAACAGAGCTGTCAGGGGAATCTCAACCAGTCAGATGGAGAGAGCATTTAAAGGACTTTAAGGAGACCCAAAGCAGACGCTTAGAAATTGAGATATGCGGAATTAAGCAACTATAAAACCCTTACCTAGAGTTTCCAGAAGTCCTTCATTGTACTTGCTAAGCAAAATTTGCTGATGTTCACGGTGATAAAAATCGCAGGCACCAGCCCTCAGTTAGAGGACTCTCATAAATTAAATTCTTTCTCTTTTATTTCATAATCTTTTCATTGCAGAACCACTCTGGTAAACTGGCCTAAACCCAGAGTGCTGTATTCAAGCACCCTTTGTTCAAATCTCTTCAACCTGTCAGGGGAAAAAATATGGTAGTCTGTTTCAGCCCCATTTTAATTCACCAGTTTTGAGGTGAATGTTTATATTGTTTATTCATTTATTGCAGAATTAGAGGAATTGGCAAAACTAATCTCAGAGAAGGCTTAATTCCTGAGTGATTTCTGTAGCACTATACTATTCTGCAGTGGCCTTACCCGTCAAAACAGCATTTAAGAAAATACCCCTTGACAAACGCGCAAACTATTATGAAGACCTTCTTAGCGGCGTCTTGTGTAATGAAGAAAACCTTATCATTGAAAACTGAGGCTCCTTTGTTGAACTGCTGAGGCTGGGGAGCTACAGGCAGAAGCGTACTTAGCATGAATGCTGTCAAACAGATGGGATCCCTGTTTTGCACATGATTCTGGAATGCAATAAAATTGTTTGGTTCTGGGAAACAGTTTTTCCTCCCATGACACTATCAAAATGGCCAGAAGGCCTGATTCTGAAATCCGTACTCCCACGAGTAATCCTCGTTCATGCTTCAGGAAGACGCAAGTTATGAAGAAAAAAACAAGTACAGGAATATCGCCCCTGCATAGAAATATTCTCATTTCCTGATCTTAAGAGGGTGTAAAAGGGAGCTTGCTTTGGGAGGAAACAGTTGTAAAGAACTTACGTACATCGCTAGCAGCAGAAACATGGGAAGGAAAATATGTAAATGTACCACAACCGAAAAATCTGTGCTGACTTCAGCAAACTGGCCTGGAGAAGTGGTGTCAGGAATCTTCTGAGAGATTTTTCAGCACTTTGAGTCAGTAATCCTGTACACTTCCCACTCCTTCACCCCTCATGGAGGATGCTGGTGCAGGATGGAGATTAGAGCAGAGATTACGAAACCGGGCCCTTCAGCAGCAGAGGTCAGGAGAAGTCACTTGGCTGAAAACTTAAGGCCAGATTCTTGGCTGATATAAATCATCATGGCCCCAAAGAAAGTCACACCGAGGCTCTGCCACTTTACACCCACTGAACATCTGGCCCTCAGCCTGTGGGAAGAGGATATAATGCTCCTCATGCTTCATGCATTTCTAAACAGCTGCTTTGAAGGCCTCCTTCAAGCCTCACATGAGACTGTTTGACCTCGCTGAAAGCTCTGGAAAGGATTGATTGTGCACAAACGATTTAAAACTTCAGTGTTTGCAGGGCACAAAGGCATGCTGAAAGACATCTCTAATGGAGTAAGCCGCTTCTTGGCAAATCCCTCTGCGAATCAGGTGGGTGAGGACGAGATTATGTCCGGTTCCTGAAAATTAAGAACTTCACAGTGCCTTTCCATACAGGAGTTTGCTTCAGTAGTTCTGACAGTATCAGGTGATTTCAGCCTGGTACAGATACGTGCGACGATTTGGCAAACATCGGATGGATTTTGCTAAAGTCTAGCAGATCAGCCAAAAACGTCTTGCAAAGAGCAGATTTAGAAAGTCATCTGACAATTATTTTTTTTTTACTAAGAAGCTCTCAGCTGCAGTGTGTTACATTTTTTAGGGATTCAATTTAGTGAGTAAATAGTCAGGATTTGTATCTTGTGCGACTAACGTGGCTTGGACAGTTTCTTATTGTTTTCTCTCATTAGGAGGTAAGACCGCTAACCACAGCTTCTGAGAGGGCTTGATTGAGGGCTAGGCAGAGTACCTTAGAAATTGCTTAAAGCTGAAATTCAGGACTCTTGAGGTTGTTTATTTAAAGGGACCTTTAATCACTTCCCAAATGGAAGTTCTCAATAAATTATATTTTCACGAAGATTCTGCTTGCTCCTTCTAGTTAATTGCATCCCATGCCAGGTCAAAAACCTCTGTGCAGTTTTGGTGAGGGACTGAGGCTGGACAAAAGCTGTAATCTCCTACCTTGTTACCAACCCCATGCTTCAGCTGCCAGGGCTAACAAAGATGGTAGATGATATTCATATGGGTTAGATGGTTGCCCAGAAGAGATTAAACCCGGTTTGTGCCCGGTTTGGGCCAAAATAAGGAGCACAATCCTCTCTTCTCCCTCCTCCCACTTCCAAACTCACCTCTGCAAATCAAATTCACCTTTGTCAACCTTGTAAAGCACCATTGCTTTCAACCCCAATTTCAGTGTAATTTGGGAAGAGGACAGTCGGTCTGACAACCCATCCTACTCCCTATCTGGTGATGCTCAGATTTAGCTGATGACTTTGTAGGATCCCACCCGCTCTGATTCCCTAATAATTTGCATGCTGATTTGTGTTAATACATCATGGGTTATACAATATCCACCAGTAAAGCCAAAGGGGCAAATTTCTGGCAAAAACCCAAGAGCATGATGATCCCATCTGCTGAAGCGAGGGTACCAGTGTGCAGGCGGCCTGGGGACCTCCACCTGCTCCCCCCGGCACTTGGCTGCACTCATGCTGCTGTGCTGTTTCAAAACGGAACAGAACTGAGCTTTAAAACACAGTGCTCTGTGGCCAAGCTGTCCCCCCTAGTGCTTCATCTGGCTTTTTTGACCACGCACGCCTGTCCACAGGGAAGGTAAGCATGGCTTTCCCCCGTGCTTTCGGGCAGAGCTGCCATGCACACCATCCTGAGACCTCTCCAGGCACAGCCAGCCACCAAGCAGGGACAGCAAAGCCCAGTAGTGGGGTGGGGAGCGGAATTCTGGAGAAGCAAAAAAGGGAAAGGATGTCGGTAGCGTGGAGCAGTTCTCCGGAGAAATCCTGGGAGCTGCAACAGCAGACGCCCATCTCCGTGTTTGCTTGTGAGTTCTGCAGTGCAGCTCAGCAGGTGCTGTTCCCTCAGCTACAGCTCAGGCCTCTCCTCTTGGAGTATTTTGTAGTAAAGTCATGCAACAGGTTTCCTCAGTGCTTCATCATCCCGGCAGAAAAGAAGGATTGAGTTTCCCCACCCCTCGAGAACAAACAACCCTCTCTCTTTGCTCTTTTTCCTATAAAATGCACATACATCTCTTGATGGCCTGAAGGCAAAAGCTCTTAAAAGGAAAGAAAAAGAAGACATTTCACCACCAAGAGGGATGAGACAATGGAAAACCACTGAAGCAGCTGGTCTCCTGTCCTGGAGCATCCATTACCGCCATGGCCGGTGGCATTATTCTTCCCACTCCTCTCTAGATAGTCTCCTGCACTGGTGCAACTGATGTTCCGTGGCATTGTCCTCTGCACTTGACAAAGTAGAAACCATCCTCGCTGTGGCAGGAACACTGCTCACTGCAGGCAAAACAATAGCTGTCATCCTCCCTCTTCTCTCCCTCATGCTGTGCTTCATTTCGGTTTACATTTAAAGAAACTAACACCAGCCTGTCATTGCAGCCGCTCCCCCAAGCCTTTAGGACTTGCTACTTGTAACCCCTGCAAAGTCAGTGAGGGAGTGGAGGAGAGAAATAACCCCTTGGGTGTGAGTCTGGGGTATTTTCGCACCTCTCAGAGCATGTAGATCATTTGTTAATACTAATGAGGTTTGCAGCTATTCTGAGGGAAGCCCCTCGCAGGCTGAAAAACAGCATTGCAGGAACACGAGTCAGGCACATGTTGCAGCATCTGTCATTGGTCTGGTAAATAAAAAGCTTTGAAAACAGGAATATCTGAGTGTTTTTTAAATGGCCTGTTAGGACTCCTGGGCTGTGGCATCCCTGCCCAGTTTAGGGCCAGAAACAAGGGTATTTGGTGCAGTGCTGCACCCAGGAAAGGGCAAGAGCAAATGTGCCTCTGCACTCTGGATGGATCCCGGGACAAGGCTGCAAGGAAGAGCTGAGAGACTGGCACCCAGGGAGAAATGATGGTTTAAAAGACCTGCAGGTCAGAAACAGGGTTAACTAACTATGGATTACTAAAACAGATGAAGATTTATAGAAATTGTCAAAGGAATGCGGTCCCCTTGGCAAGCAATGAGAGAAAAAGACCCTGAAAGGTGCCTGAGCAAAAGCAGTTAAATTGAAACCATATTTGTGACTGACTTTGAGGAGGAAACCAGCTGGCAGGGGCTGCAGCGCCTGGTGCAACCTGGGGCTAGGGCAGCCTGGGAGCACACGCAGTGTTTTGGTTCCTGCTGGTATATGGAGCCGAAGTCACTGCTCATAACAGCGCAGCGCGGGCATGGGAAGGGCAGGCAAGAGAAGGAGGAGTTTTCTCAAGCTGTCCTAACCATGCTTCAGCTCTGCTCTGGAGGAGAGGGATTAAACTGGGACGTAATTTGGAAATGGGGAAAAAAAAAATATATCTTAGCAAATTTACAAAAATGGACCAAACTGGACTCAGTGAAGCTTCATCGAGAAGCATTCGCTTGTCAGAAATTATTATAGAACATTAATGAATAATATTCATAAATTATAATAAAGAATGTGTTGTTTAATAAATAATTATATAATATCATAGTAGTTTTCTACTAATTAATGTATAGAGCCAGTTTTTCGTACTCTGACCCTCTACCCATGTGTGTGCCTATTTTAGCCTCATCAATGCGCTATCCAGAAGCGGATCCTTCCCCAGATCAGAGCAGGCAAAAATTGTTTATATTAATTTACAAAAGAATGGATATTTAACTCCAGTTGGTTTTCCTTTTCATAAAGCACTTGAATTTTAAAAGTATGTTCATCGTTACATTTAAGTCATGGCAACGTGTATTAAAACCTGAACAAAAATAACTGAAATGAAAATATTTTTTCCAGGTTTACCAATGGAATTTCTTAAAGAGGTGAATAGGTGAGCTGAGAAAAAGCAGCAGAAACCAAATTTTGTTGAAATAGATTGAAAAAAACCTTTGCTAGCAATAACCTCTTTAGGGGTATAAACAGTGTATTTCCTTATTTTAGTGTATTCACCCCATTTACTGCAATCAGTGTTTAACGCAAGGGACGGAACCACAGAAAAGCAGCTCTTCTTATGGATGAATGAAAAAAAAAAAAAGAGAGGCAGATCTACTGCTTCTATATCCTTATAGGATAGAAGAAATAGAAACAACATTAGCTTCCCTCCTCAAATACAGCCATTTGTGTCCTCAGTACACCTGCTAGCTTCAAAGACAGGGTAGATGAGAGGAGGACTGTGTATTCATGTGGTGGTGGAAATAGGAACAGGACCTTCAATGGCTGCTTACCAGCTTTTATCTCGCCCCAAAATATACAGTTTTTGTTCGTTTTCATTGAGTTCCCATTATGGTTACACACAGCTTGGTAGGCATTATTAGTTTGAGGAGGCTTTATTAATATAAAAGAGATGGTAATGAAGCACATGCACTCCCTGAAGGAAGCATAAAGTAAATACAGAAAAAACAAATGAGTTTAATCTGTACTTCTCAGATGAAGATCACAAGTATAACAAGTACCATTTTTAAAGATAAGACTAGAATTAAATTGCTTATTGACTGCCAACTGTTGAGAACTTATTTTTTCTTAGAAAAAATAAAGAAACTGAAAATTTGTAATGAAAGTTAATACAGATTAACCACAGTTTCCTTCCCTGTGGTTGTGATTCTGAATTCAACCACATCACCACACACCTGAAATGTGTAAGAGCATTAAGTGTAAGGGGCTCTTTCCGGACCCAGGAGGGAATGCAGACATCAGGGCCCTTGCTGAGGGTCAGCTGGAGGACAGGTGGGATGGAATAACATCCCACCTGGAGTTCCTGCTCACACTCCCAGCAACACGAGTAATACCAGTATTTCCTACTTTGGAGGTTACATGACTAGACTGGTCCTTCAGCTGTTCATTAAATTCACTCCAGTGAACTGGCCTTGTTGAACCTCCAGATGTTGAACCACTAAACCATATGGATCCAGCTGTTGCATTTCAAGGTTTATCTTTAAATGAAAACATCCCAAAAGGGATGTTCAGCCCCTGAGCACCCTGGGGATGCCATATGTCCACAGCTCGGCTTTGGCCATCACAGCAGGAAACCGAAGCCACTGCATTGCTCATGCTAAGATAAAAAGAGGGAAAGATCAAGTTCATATAAACACTTCCTTTCTCAGCTCTTTAGACTTTATTATTTCCGTTTATCTTACAGCAAGCCTTCCAAACACAGCCCTGATGTCAAGAAAAAGTTAAAATTGACCAAAATCAGGTGAATGCAGAATCACAGAGTTGGGCAACCATGAAAAGCCCCTGCGGCGACCATGGCAACCAGAATAGAAGGGCCCCAAGAGCAAAACAGTACAATTAGACTCTAGGTGACCACTCTTAGCATTAGGCCCGAGCATTGATTTATAAGGTCCAGGTAAAAGCTGTAACAGAATGTGAGACTGATCAAAAGCATGATGGAATCCAGAGGTAACCTTTAGCTACCCTAAGCTGATTATGTGAACCACACCTCTGGAAGTCAGGATACCCGCCTTTGCCTGAAGATCCTCACCCACCGAGCTTGGTGTAGCCAATCAAAAACCTACTATGTCTTTAAGTGAAAGCAAGAAAACTATATGCCAATCAACTTTAAGATAAGGATCATAGTTACCAATGAAAAACTGATAACCAATGAGTATGTTAATTGTGTTATTGTAGATGGAGTAAATGCCGGGCTGCTTTGATGATCAGTGCCCTAGCTTTGCAGGAACATCCCCCAGCACTGCCCTCTGCACAGACTTGCAAATAATTATCTGATACCTGACACACTGCGTGTCACTGGCTTGCACACCACGAGTTTTGGGACAACAGTGCAAGCCCAGAACATGGGGCAAATGTCCATTTCAGATCCGTTTTTCAATAATCTGGAGCTGGTTTGTAGTTGGGGCATGTGCTTTGATCCTCCCACTTGGAGTCACTTGAAAGGCCAACAGTTCTCTTTTTTACATCTAAATTCATGGGTATTCCCCGTCGCTGCCATTGACAGCTGCCCAGTGGGTCTGGAGACGGGGAGGTGGGTGATCTGTCCTGTCTCTTGGACTTTATGCTCCTTCCTTAGATGGGCAGATGATCCTAGGAGATGTTGAGCGGTAGAAAACTGGTTGCACAGGTCTGTGCCTTGTCCTCAGCTTCTTCACATCACGACTGATCTTTTGGGCAGGACTGTGTAGGAAAAAATACAACTATCAAAGGCTCTTAGTGAGTAAAAGAAATTAACTGAAGGGAAAAATTCAGTTACAATTATAAAGGTTCCTGGCAGAAGATGGAAAGAAGTAAGTTCCTTCAAGATTCTCAGATTAATAACCTACCTAATTAATAAGGGCTCCTTGCAGCGGGAGGCAGCCCACCGGCTTATTTCAAGGAGGGAGTGGTGCAAACTCTCCTCCCAAACGTGATGATCTGCGGTCTCAAATTAACGACGTGCAGCCCTTTCCAGATCCCAACACTCTTTATGAATAACCAGCGCTGTCTGGAGAGTTTGTGTGGGGCTCCTTGGCACACAACGGGCACCTCCGAGCACCCCTGTGC
>NW_010415860.1:0-215 GCF_000710305.1 Buceros rhinoceros silvestris | reverse complement strand
GCGGCTCCACATGCCTGCCGATTCCCCCGCAGTAAAGCGATTTTGCCCGGCACCTGCACCTCCGCCAGCCTTTCGGGACAACGGTTGTAAGCGGTGCCCGAACAGCCCCTTCAGTCCCGGCTACCGCCCGGCCTCGGGGGGGCGCGCACGGCGGGCCAGCCCCGCACCGACCTGACTGCCTCCGTCCTCGGCTTAACCGCGCACTTCCCGCAGTC
>NW_010415859.1:19130-21536 GCF_000710305.1 Buceros rhinoceros silvestris | reverse complement strand
CAAAAAAAAGGCTTGTTCCCCTATATGTATAACTATAATCATTATTCGAAAATTAACCATAGATTTCAGTAGATTATTGTTGTTAAAATAAGATAGCACTTTGTGGGATTAAGAGTAACATAGTCTCAAAGCTAAAAGCAAAAACCAAGCCTTCTCAAAACAAAAATGCTTTATGCACTTGATCCTGAAGCAGATTTGTATTTCAGATTCAGGTGTATAAAATAATTTCAGAGAACGAATTTAGGAATCGATGTCTAACAGTAAGGAAAATCATCTGGTGAAATTTATAAGACTAAATCAAGAACAAATATTCACAGAATTTTTTTTTAAGCCAGGAATTGTTATTTTGACAGTTTGATCTGCTCAAGTAATTTAAACTCAGTTCTTTTTAAACAACAAAAAAGTATCTTTAAACTCTGTAGTTTGGGGTGGGGGGGCAGGCTGTGAGTGTGGTGTCAGCTAAGCATAAAAGTTTCAAAATGGCTGGGAACCAAAGCTCTTTAATGTTCAATGTTTTCCAAATGTCACAGATTTTAGAAAATGTTTTATGAACTCATAACATGAGTTCAAATCTAGTGAATCCTTTTCTCCATGAATAATTCCCTTGTTGTTTTCAAGGGACCTTGAATTACAAAACATGCTTGTCTACCCAGGGAAGTACATGTTATGCAAACAATGAATAATAGCAAGAAGGAAAACTTTGTATGCTGCTGTTGTTCTTTCCAGAAACAGAAATAATCCCGGACTATTCACCAGTTACCTTAGAGATGAACTAGCCACTAAACCATCAGGAAAATTAATTATCCTCTTGTAGGAAGAAAGTGCTGAGGGAAAATATACTACAGTATCTGCAGTGGTGAGACAAGTCTCCTACCTGCTACACTACAAGAAAATGAAAGTATTTTCTAGGTATTACTATCAGTATAGGATGGGATATTTTCTTCATAAAATAAGGCTGGGTAACAACTTCTGGCTTTACAGAGGAGACATTTACCGTGTCATATCCATACCAATCATCTATAGTGGGGTAACACCTACCACTCATTCATGGTTTCTTATGCAAACTAAAAATAAAGTCCTAAAGAACAAGGGAACATTATGCTGGTCCAGTATATATTCGCCTGTCCTGATATTAAGAAAAGTTAGCTTGAGCATGTGAGTCACAGAAGGAAAAAAAGAAAATCTGCAGTTTACTGATAACAAAGAAAACAAAATACCAACAATAAACTAAGCCTGGTGGAAATTACTGACATGAATCAACCATTGCTCAGCAAGTATCTTTAATCAAACACTAGGAAATGTAAAATCTCACTAGTCCAAAGTTATTTCTCTAGCCTTAATTTTCACTGAACTAACTTTGTATTCCTGAAGGTAGGACGTCCCTGAGGCACAGAAAGCTTTACATCAAAATTGCAGATAAATGCATTTGTGCAGTGATACAATATCAGAAAAGTTATCTTCATGCAGCTTGTAGTACCGTTGGAATGAATTCGGTTAAGATCAAACTATAATTAAAAAGAAATCATCTTTCTATGATTTTGCTGTTGTTTTTACAGAAATGCTACAGTTCCTAAGAATTTTTCCTGCAATCTTTAACCTCTATTTTTAATTACAGAGGGAAAATCTAGTGATTTAAATTAAGAAAACAGGGAGATGCCAGACTGATCTTTTCCCTCCACTGTAAAATGAATACACTCTTAAAAATCTCAAGTTGTTCACTGAGATAGGAGAACCAGTTTGAAGAGTGTAATTGCTTGAGTCCTTTACTGCATTTGTAATTTCTTGCAGGAGCTTTTCAACCTTCCTAGATTGTCAGGAACAGAGCTGATACTTCAGCACCTAGCAGTGGTGCTGCCCTTAGGCTTAGTAAAAATAAGTGTTTGCCTGGAACAACAGACCATGGAGGGAGGCATCATGCACTCCCACTGCTTTATTTTTATAATACCAGAACAAACAGAGACTATGTATTTTGAAAACAGGCAGGCATAAGAAATGTGGAGGTAGAAGGGCCTGGCACTTCACCCAGCTTAGCTTTTCTGTCTGTAAGGTAGAAATCTAGGTTCAGGGAAAAAAGAAAGTGAGATTAAATTTCTTCATAGTATTGGGAAGGCCTGTGGATTCAGGCATTGCACCTAGATATCAGACCAGCTTGACAAGGGGGTTGTAAGGATGTTATTGCACCTTCATTCCATCAATATACAGACCTCTCTCAGTCCCTGTCTGTGTTCAAAACCCCAACACTTCTTTCACTGCTCATCAAGCTTCAAGGTGTCCTTGAACTCTCCCAGTCTCTCTCCCAGTATCCCCAAATCATCCGACTTCTCCGAGTCTGCCTAGAGGCACTCATCATTTTGTCTTGGAATTCAAATATGGTTCCCTCTGAGAAGCTTTGGGCCCCGTCTCAGC
>NW_010415859.1:18317-19043 GCF_000710305.1 Buceros rhinoceros silvestris | reverse complement strand
GAGGCCCTCTCTAAGTTGAAAACACCAAATGCCACACAGAATTTGGCACCAAAATGGAAATCTTATCAAAAATAAAGCTAGCTCAAAATAAGTAGGGATTCTGTGTGAGCAAAGCCAGAATCTGTCACACGGAGAATGTGGGTCATCTTCTTTGTCAATAACACAGTAGCTGAGTTTAACAGGGAAGAGTTTGTGAAAGTGAACTGGAAGGCTTTGAGATGTGGTATCTTTGCCCAGCAAAGCCAATTTTGTATAAGGTGATATTAGACCTTCCTTACTGACCATGGGTAAGACCATAATTTTTTATTTTAAACATGTTAGCTGATTCTATTTGCACCTCTTTGGGGACCAGTGTCAAAGCTCTGTAAAATAAACCAAAGATATGCAGAGCTTAATGTGCTCTTGATATCCTGTTATTGTTACTATTATTAATGGCTCTGATACCACTTATTAGTGGTAGTCATATACAAACTCCTAACACACCTGCCTAAGCTTTACAAAATAGTCACCACCTCCATTATATGTTAGAGGAAACTGAGGCACAAAAGCTGAATCTCAACCAGAGGATTCATATTATGGAAATGGTTTGTTGAGTTTTAAGTTCAAAACATCGGACTAGTAGGCAAATAACTTGTGTTCAAGTAGCTAAGCCAAGATACAGCGAATAGGAACTGACAGTGCGAGTGACAGTTAGCTAGTGTCAGCCCTACCCAGATAAATTTCTCT
>NW_010415859.1:5032-18185 GCF_000710305.1 Buceros rhinoceros silvestris | reverse complement strand
TAGGGAAATGCTCTTGAATTTTCTTATTTGCCTATTTTATTGAATATGTGTTCTAAATGTTCCAAATACATGATCTGAACACACATGTTATACATTCTGGAAACTAATATCTCTCTTTTGTCCTAGACCATCATGAAAAGTCAAGGACATGATCTTGAACCTAACAGATGATTTTGCCTATTCAATACGAACATGAAATAGGCCAATCTCTTTGTTCTAGTTTTTCAGAAAAAAGTAACAAAATAAGAATCTTGTGTTCCAAATAAAACACTGTAAAACAAACTTTAAACTCTGAGTCATTGGAAAACATTGTTTATGGTTCAGAACACAGAGAACATCGTGAAGTGACCATCCATCATTGCTCTGAACTGCTGGAGGAAATAGAAATAGAATGAGAAAGCAGTCTATGATTTTATATTAATTGCAACTCCAAGATGGTATTACTACAATCAAAATAAGGCCAGTCTGATGGAATTTATAGATAGGTAATATTGAAAACATATTTCAAGCCTCATTTTATGTCAAAGTACAAAAATCAGATTTCAGATCAATGGCGTAATAAAATAGTACAAAGTAGCTGATGAAAGCTAACTTGATTCCAACACAAGAATTCATCATGATAAACATATCTCTCATTTCTACATCTGTCATCCATTTTTAAAACAAATAAATAATTTAAATATGGATTTAACTGTTCCTGCAAGTCATTACAGCATTATGTGCTGCACTGAAGAATAACAATAATGCACTTTTCTGAATTCAGAATTATAAAAAATGGATTAGAAGGCTAGTTCTGCTCATATAATTACTGTGCACAAACACAACTGACAGAAAAACAACTACTATTTTTCTGGTTGGCATTTCTATTTTCCACAGGCTTGAAGTCACTTAATAGACGCTGTGTTTTTACAGGAATGGGTGAATGATTCAGATTAAAACCTGCCCAGGTAAGAAAAGTGCTGGAATCTCAGGGCAGAACTTGAATGTCTCTGAACTGGATTAGACTACAACTTGAACTTTGAGGGCAAGGCTGAAACTTGTTGCATCCTAAGCATACTTTGAGCCCTGTGAGGCATGGCAAGAATGTTGGCTGCTTGGCCGTTAAGGAGAACCAGCAAACACCCGGTGGAATGGGCTTAGAGACCTTGTCAATCTCTCCATGTGAAAACACCCTGTGACTGTTGGACTGGCCTGCTGATTTTTTCTTCTCCCTTTGATAAAGGGATTGGAGGAGGGAGAAAGGGCTCTGGAGGAAAGCAAAAAGAAGGGTTGGAGAAGCATGATAAAAGGCTCATATCTTTTCCTTTCTTGTTCACAACTGAAGGAAAGCCAGGCAGACAGAAGAGTAGCAAGTCCCAGAAAACACAATCAGATTCTGATTTCATTACTAAGCTTTGCAGAGCCTTCATAAGAGACATGATTAGAGATTCAGTGGTAAGCTTGCTCTCTAGCAAACATTAACATTTTGTTTTATTATAGGTATTTCTAAGAGAAGCTCCTTAGACATTTTCCAGATCTTTTTTAAGAATTTTACTAACTTTTAAAAATATTGTGACAATGAGTATAAAAGTGGAAACACTTTTCAGTGCTTTAATATCATTAATTAGTAATTTGGCAATACACTAGTACTTTATTTTTAATTTTACAGTGACTGCACTTTTAACTGTCTAAAGTGCTATTCTTACATTGGAATCATGAAGTCAGTCTAAACATTACAAACAACGCTGTAGACAGTATTCATCACTGTAAGAGCTAGTGGAAAAAATCCCCAAATCTCTCTAGTTGTTATAATAATGATGTTGGTTTCCTGTTCACTACAAGGGTAATTAATGAAGAATTTGGCTGAACCACACATACCAGGCAGCTAAGGTAATACTTTATGTACACATTTCACTACAACATAAGACACAATATAGGACTTGTTTTCTTATTTCTTACTCTGAAAATCAATCAGGTCACTAGGCAACCAAAATACTGAGCTATAACTATTAGTACTTTGCTGAAGCCATGGGTAATTTCATTAATTCTTCTGCTACTGCTGACTGTCGGAGATAGTGAAAATTTCATTACTGTCTCTGAATATATTTCATGCATAACAAATGAACAATCAATTAAACATGATTTTTTCCTTTTTTTTTTTTGTCCCATTTGTCTCTAAACTTTATTAATGTTCTACATGGCATTCCCTCTTCCCTTCAGATTTTATGTAATCATGGGTCTTTTAATAAGAGTTACCTTTTACTAGCCTAGAACAAGCTGACAAATTAAAAAAGAAAATACTGTCAGTTACTCACATGGTATTCTACGTGACTTTGAGCTTTGTGAGATGCTTAGATACTTCAGAATGAAAGAATCTGGATTTTATTTTATTTCTTGTATCTGGCTGCACATGTATCAAAAGCACCTATTTAAAAAACTAAGATTGACTATAGTAGAAACAAACCTTCAAAAAGGGGACTAGCAAAAACTTCGGCTGACTCTGGTTAAGAGCTGATATGAGTGGCTTTGTATCTTTCTTTTCACATCATATCTGTTTTTCAGCTCATATAATGCATTTTGATCATGCAGTGAGGCTGTCCCTTTATCCACTCAACTCTTGCCCTGGCAAGCAGATCTAGCTGTAAAGGAGGACTCCAGGAATTATGCATTCTCTCCTTGCACACTCGCAGATTGCTCGATAGGGTTAACAAATACTTTACAGTTCACCCTTCTACAGTGAAATAACAGAGATAGTAAACACTGAGACAGGTTGATCTGGAAATCAAGACTTTCCACTTCAACAGCCTAATAGACACTGTAATAGCATTCATATATTTATAAGGAGACTGAAAAAAGAGGAGTGGAATACAGACATAGGGAGATTCCTGTTCAGTATTCTGCACATCTTTGGGTTTTTCATTTAAAAGTACACTATTAATAAGCAAAGCTGCCAATTAGTTTCAGTATCTGGCACCAGCATGGTTTTATGACAAACTAACCAGTCTCCAAAAAGCATTCATCCATAAGATCTAATCATCTTCTTAGAGACAGTAGAGAAAGTGAGGATGTAATAAAGGAAGCAAGGTCCTCTTATAATGGACTTGTAAACTACTAATACTTAGTTAGAAACTCTTAGCAATTTTTAAAAATGCATATGCTGGTGGCCGGAACAAATCAAATACATCCAATGCAGATGAGTCTGAATGAACAGTCTACCACAAAATTCACTCAAGTAGTGCAATAACAACTAAGGGTGCATAATGTTTGAGTTCAATCATGCATGTAAATTTGCAGCACAACAAATATAGAACATATGCATCTAGAAGAGAAAGACAAGCAAAACTTTTCGGTGTAAAACATCATTAAACTTTTTCCATGTGATTTCGTAGCTTGCCTGATGCATATTCTCCTCCAAGTTCTCCTGGTCTTCATGAGCTACTTTCCCTTATTGCCTCAGTTCTCATGATTTTTAGGATGGGTCAGATAAAAAACATGAGATGAATGTAAAAAAAACCTTGATGTCCTAGCAACTTCTTCATTTTAGACTCCAGTTAAATAGACAGGAAAAACACTGTGTCAAGATTCTTCAACATCACAAAGTAAACTTGTTTTTTAAGGAGTTGTTGGTAATGAGGTTGCTTTGTGAATACATACATTATGTCATTATGCCAAAACTAGCTGTTCATTTAATTTTCAACTTTTCTCAAATGTAAATCCACACATTTACAAGCACATCTAAGTTGTCTGTAAACTATCCATCCCACAGCAAGTAACTCCACTCCACATAAAATTATTCTATTTACTTGCAATATAGTACATGTCTTGCCCAGCCATGGTGGAACTCCCCCTTTCCTCTTATTTCACTTTCCAAAATCTCACCTCTCTACCCTCTGGGAGGAAGGTTTTGCCCAGGGCAATTGGAGCATCTGCTGCACAGCAAAGTAGGAAAGTTGAGACAATGTTTGGCAGAAGCACCCTGCTCCTAGCTGCTACCTTGCAAAGGCAGCAGGGTTTCCTCTGCTAGGCAGGAAACATTCGTCATGCAGAAGGGCTTTCTACTGGGTGGAGAGATGAGGGACACAGTGTCGCAAGAGGCATTCAAAGGTCCAAATTAATGTAGAGGTGGTAGAGGAGATAGTTCTGGAACTTAGCCTACCTGCTTCAGTCTGCCTCTTGCTCAAATTAATTTTTTAGTCCATAAAATAGTAGGTGCAGAATAACTTTTTATACTCGTACATCAAAATCTTTATTATACCGTATTACCAGCTATATTATCTATAAAACCTACAAAGAAGAAGTAATCTTCAGCCTTCAGACATGAATAATGCAGCAACTGTTTCAGTTCCAAGTGCTTTTTTAAAATGAAGGTAACCTAATTTTAGTTCAAAATTTTCTTTCGAACATTAACGAGACATCTTTGTGAGCTGCTGCTAAGCACAGTTTCCACCACCACTGTCACCACCACTATTTTCTGAAAAGCACGTTCAGTCACTGTTTGAAGAAAGATAACATGTTTTCATCCTACTCTGGTCTAATTTAACATAACATGAAGCACTTCCTGCAGTAGTAATTTACCATTTACATGAAAGAGCAGGGGATAGCTTGTTTACTATATTTTACTTTTCTGCTGAAGCAAGTATGTGAAAAAAATGCTGTCATTGTGAACACATTTTACATTTAAAGGAGAAGAGATGAAAATTCCATTATATTGGCAAAGTAAAATGGTAAAACTGGCATACTGCAACAGGAAAATCCTGACAACCAGTGGCCCTACACTACTCTGTTTGTTCCATATTGGTTAAAACACAGCTGGCAAATGGAATCAGTCAAAAGGAAGTGCAGCCTCATAGGTGATATAAAGAGTAACAATTCCTCATCACAAGAAAATTAAGAGAACTAAGGAATTTCAGTTTTCAGATCTGTGAATAGAGGAAAAGGAGTTTTGGAATATTTAATCAGAAAGTGTGATGAAGTTAAAGATGTAAGCTATTACTTACATGGTCAGAATTCCCACTGACTTTGGGGGAACTTTGCATAAGCAAGGATGCAAATCAAGACAAGAATTTACATGCTTAGGGTAAACAAAAGAGGGTGGGACAGCTCTTGTTCTTTGCAAGGAAAAGCAGACAGTGAGTCACAGTTCCCTTATTCACAGTGAGCCTCTTCCCTATCATTAAAGAAATAACTTACTCCAAAAGAAAGGTCTGGGCATTGTTGCATTTTTCCCATCCCAGACTACATCACCGCTTTGCCCCAGTGAGGAAGGACACCACCACATCAATGTCTGGTCTGATTCGTTTATAATATATGGTGAAACGAGTGCAATATTCAGTAAGCAGTGTAACCTCTCATGACTCCTCTTTCTTCTACACCATTTTGCAGATTCACTATGTGAATACAAAATAAAAGTTACGTATTCTAATATGCAATTTTAATCAATCCATAATCATTTTTATAAATGTGTAGTTAGCAGAGCTTTAAGTGCATATATTATACCAATTCTAAAAAGCAGTATAAATTCACAGAATCCTTTAATTCTCTCAGCTGTAATGATTTTGGATGGTATTAAATGTCACGTATCAAGGGGCAACAAACAGAAGGAGTTTGAAGCCACAAGAAAACTACGAAGTAGTCACCATCACAGAAACATGGTGGGGTGGTTCACACAACCGGAGTGCTGATACAAACTCTTCAGAAGGGATAGGCCAGGAAGGAGAGAGAGTGTTTTGATTGTCATCAGCATAGTGATGGTGACCATAAGACTGAGTGTCAGAGTGTCAGGCTGAGTATCAGAAATAGTGTGGCCAGCAGGAGCAGGGAAGTGATTGTCCCTCTGTACTCAGCACTGGTGAGGCTGCACCTTGAATACTGTGTCCGGTTTTGGACCCCTCACTACAAGGACATCGAGGTGCTGGAGCGTCTCCAAATAAGGGCAACAAAGCTGGTGAAATTCTAGAGCACAAGTCCTCTGAGGAGAGGCTGAGGGAACTGGGATTGTTTAGCTTGATGAAAAGGAGACTGAAGGGAGACCTTATCACTCTCCAGAATGAAAAGAGGTTGTAGCGAGCTGTTCACCCAAATAAACAAGCGATAGGGTAAGAGGAAATGGCCTCAAGCTCCACCAGGAGAGGTTTAGTTTGGATATTAGGAAAAATTTCTTTACAGAGTTGTTTGTCAAGCATTGGGACTGGCTTCCCAGGGCAGTGGTGGAGTCCCATCCTTGGAAGTATTTAAAAGATGTGTAGATATGGTGCAGAGGGACATGATTTAGAGATGACTTGGCAGTGCTGCGTTAATGGTTGGACTTGGTAATCTTGAAGGTCTCTTCCAATCAAAAGGAATCTGTGGTTCTATAAGGGGATAAACTATTCATTCCTTTCTCCATCTAGGTTCCCATCACCAAAGTTACTTGAGGACTGTTATTTTTTGTTGCATACTTCTAAGAATTAAATTAAAGATGTTCCAAACCAGACATATGCAAGTGAGATAGTGGCATGCTTCAGGGAATTAAATTAGCCTTCTCCAGAGAGGAAAATCCCTATCTTCCATATTCGTACTAGGTTCCACAGACTAAAGGGACTATAACTATTTTTGCACTCTCCAATCTTGCTTTTAAACCCTTTGACATTAAGTTTTATATGCTATGTATTAAACATGACTCTCATTAATTGGAAGATAAACATACCTATGTGTTCATGTTTGGTTGGGTTTTTTCTTACTGATGTGGAGATTTAGTTTTGTTTACAGCTGTGCTGTACATTTAAAAACTTCTTGTAATACAAATCTCTAGTTTTACCATGTTTCAACTCCAATTGACTTAGTCTCAGCAGTTTTTTTTTCACACAGCTCACATATTTGATCAGTCCAATTGAAAATATGTACCCGTAAGGGTTGCAGTCAATTTACTAAGTTATCTACCAAACCTTTTACAAAAGATTATCCTAAATTTGTTTACACAGAGGAAATTACTGTGGACATATTAAGTGACATCATTTGTTCATTGGTATTAACCTCCTAATTTATTAAATTTTCTTAAAGACAAACAAACCCTCTCCTTATCTTTCAATGGAAATTCTGTGCAAGAAAGAGTGAAATTTTAAATGAGAAGTTGTATGATCAGAGGTACTGGGTGATCATATGCATACATTTAAGATTAAAAAAAATTGTATTTTATGAACAAGCTAAAGATCTAATAAAAAGGTGTAAATTAATGATTTTTGGAAGATTCTGATTGCAGCCTTGTTGGCTGGGAGTTGGTATGATGCTACCCCAGTTTAGAGCATCTTCAAGTGCAAATATTCTGCATGAGCTTCTACAGGATTCCCACAGGTATCCTGTGAGAGACAGGCAAAACTGCAAATAGCAGCAGCCACAGCTGGGCTAACCATATGTCACTTGTGAAAACTAAAGCTTCTGTGGATCTAACTGCTTCAGCCAGGGACTTTGTGCTACTTGGCTAATGGTGAATAAACCGGTTAAGGCCAAAAATGGGCTGGTAGCTATGCTCGTTAATGTTTCCTGACGCTTTCCATTATAAAATGCTGATTTTAATACTTTTCAATTTGCCAGTTGGTAGACATTTGGGCTCAAGTGTTCCTTAGAGTCCACTCAAAGGTGGTTAAAACATGTGTTAGAATGTCTTTTTTGCCAAAACAATCCAATCATTTCTCAGAATGAAGCAAGGAGTATGTTGTTTCACACATGATAATAAATCAAAGAAAAGGGGGGAGGCAGTAAGATGGTAAGGGAAGAAATTATTTTAATAGTTAATATAATTTGAAGTTGCAGACTGATATTTGGCAGCTGGAGATAACAATGTGGGTTGAAAAATGAAATTTGGCTTTTGTTGCCACTGTAAATTATAAGGTCTTGGAGAAAAAGTATTTAGGCTCCACAGATTTCTTATGTCTTAAGCACAAAATATGTCAGGGCAGGAGTGGAGGGGTTCTACTTACAGCTGTGTAACATTTCTCTTGTATATGCAGCTCTGTGATATTTCAAAACCAGAGACACAAGAAGAGAAAGTAAGTAGAGTCTGTTGAGTTCAGCAGCATGAACAACTGATTCAGCTGTGTAGGGGCAAAGGACAGCTGCAGTGAATGGCTGCAGTGAATGGCTGCGGTAAGAAAGAGTATCAAAGGGATCAGACACTGGGAGACTGTGGCTGTATAATATAGAAAAGGGGGAAAGGTGGGATTCGTATTGTGGAATATGTCAGAGGAATTTAAGGAATAAAGATTGTAATTGATATGATAGAAAAAATGGGGCTTAGATGAGAACCCAAGGCTTTGGAAGACAGTAAGATCCGCAAATAAAGTCCTTGAGGAATAGTCAGAAGAATCTGTGACAATCAAAACATGCTGTCTTCTTGAACTTGGAAGGGATCCTAGCACTTCTGACCCACTCCATTACTATATTACCTCAAGCTATGTGTAGTCTGTATAACTATTCAGTATTTCCGTTTATAGATATCAGTATTATTAATGTGTGGGAGACTTTTCTCGCATCATATTGCAATTAGTCATATTATAATTCCAGATTTAGTAATACTTGAATAAAAATGGTGTGAGCAATCCCTATGGACACACACTACAAAGACAGAAAAAAATATTGCATTTTAGCATGCTGTTTTTCCTTCAGGAATCATACTTTATTCAGTACCCAAGATAGGATGCTAAGATAGGGACTGAAACAAGTTTGCGCAGTTCAGAAGATTGCTGTGGCCTGGATCCCCCATTTACAGCAGATTTAGAATATGTACGGTGGTTGAAGGAAAGACTGTAGAGGGGGGCAGGGAAAGGAAAGATTTAATGATCAATTCGGTCAATGCCACCTTGGAGAACAAAGTAAACCTTTGTTAACTTTTCACAGGTGGCCACAAGCTATGTGTTTCCCAGTTTCTCATTGCCTGGCTTGAGACTGTGGCCTTTAGTGACAGCTGAAAGCAAAAGGAGAAGATATTTTAATATAGCAGAAGCTGTACAATGCCATGGGGTTTTTTGTTTGTTTGTTTGTTTTGTTTTCTTTGTAAAAGGTATGTCTTGTTTGTCTTAAATAAGGACAAGTGAAACCTCAGTCTTTAAAGGAAATTCTTAGTTCATCACTCCCTTTCCTGTTTGTCCTGGGCCCAAACAAATTATTGGGGTAAAATAATTTATAACTATGAAGAACTCAGACGTCAATTTTATAGTCTATAGCTTTTCTGTAATATGATTATCACAAAAAAAAAATCAAATTGTGTGGCTAAGATATATCCATTTTCTTCATTTTCTTCCTAGAAGGGGAAATGTTTGAGGTGATTTATTTTTAAGTTTTAAACTGTATTTTCTTGTATGTGGTTATTTGGTTTAGATAAGACAAGCTCGAAGAGCAGAAAGTCGGGAGCTGGGGTGATTTTTTATTCTTCAAAGTGTGCAGTCTTACATTGAGCTTAGGATGTGTTTGTCCCCAGCCCAAAGAGTTTATTCTTTACAGAGAATGGCCTCGGTTTGAAGCCACAATATTTCACATCTTGTCCATATCTTCACCTAAAACTTCATGGTGTATTTTGTAAGTACAGTATGTATGGTGGTGTACGTGAAGTCCTGATCTCCCTTCTCCCCTTTCTCCTCTGGCTAGACTGACGTAGGTCTTACCACCCATATGGCCATGTTTCTTTCCCACGTAAATTTGAGCACTACAGAGGGAAGGAGATTTGCTTTGACGCTAAAAAGAAACTAGACTTAGCTTAGCAATCTACTTTCCTGAAGAGATGCACGGCAAGGGTCTATAAAATTGGAAGTCCCAAATGCTACATATTTTAAGACTACATACACAGCATTTACTACAGTTCAGCTGGAACAGATGCACGATGATTATTCCAGGACAGGAAAAATTATAAACTGTGCGATCTTGAGTTATATTCTGCAGGACTTGAAGAGAAAAGAAAAAAAAAAAACCAAAAAAAAGAAGGAAAGGAGACAAAGGAACAAAGATCGATGGGTAACTGGAAGCTGGTGCTAGAATGAAAGTTTGAGAAGTTTGTAATTTGGAAAATATTCTCTTGTTGGATAGGTTTTTCTGTTGGTATAAACTTTCTTCAGTTATGGCTGAAAAAAGCCATAACTTGTAGGGCAAGTGAAAACAGGATCATGAAACTTAAAAACACTGAGAATCTGGGAGGAATTCATTTTAACATCCTTCATTTGTTTTGATTAAGTAGATTTTTAATAGAGCTACAAGAAAAGAAAATGTATAAGATAAATGACAATGCAAACAATGGATAGAAGAACACTGGAGACTAAAGAAAAATAAGAGGAAAATACTCACCTCTAATATGATCCAAGAAACCAGTTATCAATTAATTGTGATCACTAGAAACAAAATCAAAAGTCAAACAGTTAAAAGTTAAAATTACATCTTTTGCAACTAAATTAGTAGATAATCTTTACAAATGAGTGAAATATTTAAACTCCATCAGAAAAGCAGACAAAATGAGGAAGCTTACAATACTGATGTTGAGTGTCAAGCTGGATAGCAAACAGATAATGAGAATACAGAGAAAAAGGAAACACAAGAGGCACATAAGCTTTCAAGACCAGGCATTTTCTCCCCATAGAAATAAAGAGAAAGGATGTGACAGTAACACTGCACCTTCGGGATGTGATAACTTTAAACATGTAAGCAGGAGTAGCACAGATGAATTGTCACTTTGATCTTTTAAAAAGTTGGAAAAAATATTACATGTATTTGAGGGGAAAGGGGAAAACAGTGAATGGGGTCCACTATAGAATTGCAAGGTGTATTAGCTTACAGAAATACATCTGGAAATATTAGCAGAAACTCTGTCAGCAGGAGTGACTCTAACTTCCCATGGAGGTACTGGAGGAGAAATGTTAAAAAGAAATGAAGGTTTCTGTGGGTTTGGACTCCATAACCAACAAATTTGTATGCCAGATAGAATCATGCTTTGTTATTGCAGACTATGTTTGCTTGACTTTGATAAGTAGCAATCACGTTGCATAAAAACTAGCTGCAGAAAATTACTTTGGAAAGAATTATCATGAGATAATTAACTTTAAATTAAATAGAAGGAAAATGATAAACTAGTGTTTAAAGCTTCTGATTCAAAGCAAGGACTTCAATAAAATAATTTTCTGTTTAGGCAAGTTAAGCAGAACTAGAAACTCAGTTTCTCATTCACAGTTCAAAATAGAAAGATTCTGAATATTAAAAAAAAAAAAGTGTAGAAACCATGTGAATGTACAACTAAATTACTAAAGACAGGAATAACCGAAAAGGAATGGAAAACATGAAGGAATTGAAAATGAAGGTGATTAGAAAGTTGTGGTTTAAAGTTGAGTACTTTTAGGACAAGGAAGAATTTTCCAAAGTCAAACTGAGCTAGATTAATAAAAACAACAAACAAACAAAACAACAACAACAACAAAAAAGAAACTCTACACATATTTTTAGCTCTCTAAATAAAAAAGAACTGTGATGAAGTCAAAACAGTGTATAGTGAAGACAGGATAAGAATTAAGAAAGGTCCATGTGTGGTTTTAACAGCAGTTCAGTTTTCAGTGAATTTACAGGGAAGATATGGGATAGAAACTATCATTTGATATGGAGAAAAAAAGCATTAAGTGCTTCATGTATTAAAACTGAGAGGGATTGTCAATATCCCAAATTCATGAGAGTACTGGCACAGTTTTGCATCTCCTCTATTAGAGGTACAGAATACATCAAGTTTCAGGAAATGCCATACAACAGAAAAAAATATTACATGTTAACACATATTTTAAAAAGTAAAAAAGGGTGATCCTTACGCCTGTGACTCTGTCAGACAGGTCTGAGCTATGTTTTACAACAGGAAAGAATGAAGGCACAGAGGTACAGAGAAAATGTGATAAAATACAACCCGGGTTTTACAAAGACAGATTGTGTCAGACTAACCTGATATCCTTCGTTGAGGAAATAATTCTTTTCCAGGCAAGGGAGATAGGTCTAATCTAGATCTAATCTAATTGGAAGCCACAAAAATATTTGATGATTAATAGGAAAGTATTAGTTAAACTAGAGAAGATGATTATTAAGGTAGGAACTGAGAAGTGAATAAATAAGAAGCTGAAGTGACAACAGTGAGACACAGAGGAGCTACAGTGAAATGCATGATGTGTCCTGAGATTGATAGTAGTATTTTCAACTGTGATCTTGGCTTAGATGTGAGAAAATGCAGATGAAATTTGCTAATGACATGCGTCTGAGAAGCTTCATGAGTCCTAAAGAAGAAATAGTCTCAAGTACAAGAAGGATAAAAATAGCGTGTTTCCAGAGGAATTTCAGAAAGACATCCAGGTATCTAAACAATTATCTGCACTAAACCTACAAAGATTTTAGTGTTGGACCAAGACAAATCTGTACATTGTGCATGTCACTTCCTCTAATGTTGATAAAATTGCACATATAGACAACTAACTTCACTGTAGTAGCAGTGTATGTTCTAAGGCAGATAATGTCATAAAATAGCTCAGTAAAGACTTAGCAATTGTACTTCAGTCCAATTCACTTTATTTAGGTGTTTTCTGCTTTTTGTACTGTTGTTTTTACTCTCTGACATTTTCTGCCTTGCTTTGGGTTTTTTATACTGTAAGAAATATCTTCCCTTCCTTTTTCTTTACATATTTGAACTTACAGTAAATAATTACACCCTTTCTTCAACCAAGAGGGCAGGCCAATGTCTGCCTCAAAAGCAGAAAACAGTAAGTGACCTGTGAGAAACATGACTCAATGCTAATAATAAAAAAAAAAAGGCAGTGGCTACTCTTCCTCTTGGAATCTGATTTTATCGCCACTCATTTAGCAGTAGGCAAAGGCTCCTGTGAGGAGCAAAGCAGGAGGCTGCTGTTTGTTTGAAATAAGAGCATAATTCTGCTTGGAGAAACTTCACAGTTTCAGAAGGCGACTGACTAGTTTCAACTGACCAGCTATTTATACAACCTCAATATTTTTACCCCAAATATAATTTTAAATGGTTTTTATTTCACTTTAATTTGTACATGAGATCCATTTAAATAATTTATCTGCTTGCATCTGATGACTTTGTGTGTCTTCTGATTGGTAGTGATGGTATTCTGAATACTCTTCTGTTGACTGAGTTATGATTTTGTAGCTAAAAATACTGCTGTTATAAAGT
>NW_010415859.1:4322-4875 GCF_000710305.1 Buceros rhinoceros silvestris | reverse complement strand
AGTGTTAAGATTCATGACTAATTTAAATAAATAGAGTTCACTATTGAACTGCATATCATATGCACATTAACATTTTATCTAAACAGGTGTAGCATTTATTTTGATACATATCATAATTCAGAACCCCTACAAGTGACAATATTTTCCTTTTGTTCCCAAATTTTTTAAAATTTCATATCTCTAGTTTCCAATTTCAACTATTTCTCATCCTTTAAGAATACTTAGTTAACAGCGAACTGTTTAGCTGTAAGTGTATGAATGAAACTACTGTTAAGTTTAAAATCAAAAGTGAGTTTGTGTATTGCTGCTGAACAACACGCTACTCTGACAAGTGTCATATAGAACTAATCAGCAGAGTTCACAAATAATTTAATTTGGTATTGTGTAATGTGTATAAGAAACTGTAGCTCAAGTAACTTACCTTATCTATATTGGTTTAATATAGTGCAGAATCCATAGGAGATTCTAGAGCCAAGATTTTTCAGTCACAGTTCAAGCACCTTTTTCAAAAGAAGGACTACTTGCTGAATTCTTTTACGATGTTGAAAGAGTG
>NW_010415859.1:1902-4223 GCF_000710305.1 Buceros rhinoceros silvestris | reverse complement strand
TGTATAGATAGATGTAGATAAAGAGGTAGAGGTAGATGTAGATGTATGGATGACATAGATATAACCAAGGATATCATAGATTCTTTGCTGCAGATAGAAAAATTACGTCAGATAATTTATGGACTGAATTATTTATTTGGTACAGTGATCTAGTTCTCATTACAAATAAATTTCAAGTATTTAAGAAAAATGCTAAAAAAATATTAAAAAACATTAAGCTGACAAACAAGCCATTGTGTAAATCAGCTTTGGTCTATTCATGACCATGTTTTATACATACCTCTCTCCTTTTAAATTTGATAATGCTTTTCTGCAGCAAAATGTTTTTTTATTTTTTTAATGTAATCTAAAGAATGTTTCTTTAATCTGGAAGATAAGACATGTGCTTATAGATTCCTTGGAGCTTTAGAGTAACTAACCAGGACTCACAAACAGGTCACTTATTTATATAAACCGTAGTAGTGAGTTCCAAAGCACCCTAGTAAAGCTAGATGCCCAGTTAATTTTAATGAGTATTAGGCTTCCAGGTCCCTTAGGCAGCTTTCAAAATGTCAGCCCGTAATTACAAAAAGCTTGGACCAAAGCCCATTGAATTTAATGGAAAGTCTCCCATTGATTTCAATGAGCTTTTGGATCATTGACTTTACACTTTGCACAAGTATTTCTGAAGCGTTTGGATAGTAAATACCACATACTTTATTAACGCTGTGTAACAAAGATTGTCTTCACTTTTCAGTATACATTTACAAAGAACGGGAAAAAATGAGACCATGGGAAGCCATATAATTGCAGAAACTTTGTTGGGAAATATAACACTAAAAATAAATTGAAGCAAAATAATTCCACCACAGAGCTGGTCAGGACTTTTTCACAGAATCATTTCAGCTGAAAAAATCAAATGAACCAAAATAGAAACTGTTGCAAGGAATGGCTGATTTTGAAGAATGTTACTGTTGGTAAGGAATGTGTTTTAAGGTTTTGAAATTGTCAGGATAGTCCCTGTCAACTTTTTCTAAGTAATAAATACTGGCTTTGGTTTCTTCTACTTGAAACTTCAATGTAATTATAAAACCAAGGGTAATTCAAAAGGATTTTTTGAGATTATTGAAATAAAACATTTTTTTCTGGCCTGAAAGATAGACTTTTCTGGTTTTTTAGTTGACCAGAATTTGCAAAATTGTAACTTTGCACATTAGAGGAAAAGTTTCCATGCATAGCACTCTTCAAAAGTTATCTGTATCTATTACTAAGCTATATTTTAACAGCTTACAAGTCTACCTTTTCATCCCTAGATAATCAGGTATCATTTTGCTACAGACACACTAAAACCCTTAGGCATGAATTGTTGGCAAAGTCACAGACAATACAAACAAAGGCGATTATGCTGTGGGGTTCCTCTTGAGAAAGAAATCCAAGCAGGTGGCTCAGCCCCAGGAACACAGAATGAGAGCATGACACCTGGTTTATCACCACGTTTTAATATAATCCTCACAGCCAAGTGCAGAGTTCCGGACAGGGAGTTCAAATGCTAGAGCAGAGAGGGTTTCACATACTTTTGGAAAAGAGAAAGAAGAAAACACTAGGAGATGGAGTGAAAACACCACAAACAATGGTTAAGTACAATTATATTTAGAAGTAAAACATAGAAGACGAGTCATAAATCTCATATAGTCACTGAAAAAGCACTCACTTGGCAATCGGCTGATATTAGGAAACACAGTACAGAGCAGAGGAAGGGAGCTAAGGACAGACAATCTTCTGTCTCTTTTCCCTTGAAACTGGTAATTTTGAGAGTGGATGATCAATCAAAAACAATGTTAATGCAGACAAATGTTAGCGTCTCTTCCAAAGCTCAGCCTTCTAATTAGCTGTGCCTTCTAATTAGCTTATGTGGACATGAGCATACACGTGCACGCACACACACAGATGGCACTGCATCAAAACAAAATTCTTGTGAAGTGGTAGGTTAAGCTGTCAAACCTGGGAGATTTAACCAGGGGCTGTCATCATTTAACATCGCTGTAAGAGACCCTGAAGCTGTATTTCTGCTTGGATGAGCATACTCAGGCAAAAAAACCTGTCTGTCTGGAGTTTAATCTGACTGGTGGCCAGTCACAAAGTGGTGTTTCCCAGGGCTCATTATTCAGGGGTTTGTTTTCTTTAATATCTTTTTCAACAATCTGGGCTTGAGTGCACCCTCAGGAAGTTCTCAGATGACACCAAGTTAGGTGGAATTGTTGACCTACTTGAGGTAAGGAAGACTCTACAAATGGATCTGGAAGGCTGTATAGATGGGCAGAGGCCAATGCTATAAGGTTCAG
>NW_010415859.1:0-1633 GCF_000710305.1 Buceros rhinoceros silvestris | reverse complement strand
TCAGCAGGGCCGAGTGCTTGGTCCTGCACTTTGGTCACAACAACCCCAGGTGATATTACAGGACTGGGGAACAATGTCTGGAAACCTGTCCTGTGGAAAGGGATCTGGGGGTGCTGGTCAAGAGCCAGATGAATATGAGCCAGCAGGTGGCCAAGAAGGCCAACTGCGTACTGGCTTGTACCAGAAATAGTGTGACCAGCAGGAGGGGGGAGGTCCCTGTACTCAGTGCTAGCGAGGCCACGCCTTGAATACTGTGTCCAGTTTTGGGCCCCTCACTACAAGAAGGACTTTGAGGTGTTGGAGCATCTCCAAATAAGGGCAACAAAGCTGGTGAAGGGTCTAGAGCACAAGTCCTCTGTGGAGCGGCTGAGGGAACCGGGGTTGTTAAGCCTGGAGAAAAGGAGGCTGAGGGGAGACATTAACATTCTCTATAATTCCCTGAAAGGAGCTTGTAGCAAAGTGAGGATCAGTCTGCTCTGCCAAGTAACAAGCAATAGGACTAGAGGGAATGGTCTCAAGCTGCACCAGGGGGTGTTTAGTTTGGATATTAGGAAGAATTTGTTTACAGAAAGGTTTGTCAAGCATTGGAATAAGCTGCCCAAGGAAGTGATGGAGTCACCATCCCTAGAGGTATTCAAGTACGTGTAGACGCGGTGCAGAGGGACATGATTTAGTGATGACAGTTATGGTTAATGGTTAGACTTGGTGGTCTTGCAGATCTCTTCCAAGGAAAACAATTCCGTGGTTCTGTGATTTTACCCTACACAAAACGAAATACAGCTCCACTAAGAAACTGAACTCTCTGCTGGAATCACACTGAGAAGAGAAAAAAGAAGTCAAATATAAAAAGTAAAAGTGAAAGAAAATGGAGATGTGCATTTAATAATGCATTTAATAATTTAAAATCACTCTTAAAAGTGTTACTGAGCCCCAAACATCGTCTTGACTGCTCAGACTGAGCAGGACTAAGTGAAGCCTAAATATCACCGTTCTTACAACTTGAAACACAATCAAACACTGCAGTCTTGCCATAGCAGGTTTTTTCATAAATGATGAAACTGTTCAAAAAATATTAAGTGAGTTATTTCTTTCAACCGGTGCCTAACATGGTGTCCCTTTTTCATTTGTTTATTAAATAAAGCATTAAAAGCTAGTGAAGATATACTCCAAGATGTTTATGGTCCTCTTCAGGTTTTGTCTTGTCACCACTCTTGAGAAATAAATGCAAAAGGTGTGAAATTATATTTTTAGCTTTTTCATTCTTCAAAATAATTTGAATTTGATTCACAGGACTAATAATTGTTCCCTTAAGAACTGAAGAAATCACCTTATCAAAGAACTGTTGCAAACCAAAGAGGGTTTTTTAAAAAGCCGTGGATACGTAAGAAAATCTTTCTCTGAAACGAAATAAAACCAAACCAAATGAAAACAAAACAAAATGAAAAAACTCACATACTTCTGTCATATAAGGAAAGCATAAAGCATACTAAACAAGAAGAGATGCAATCCACATCATTGATGATTTTTAACAGTTCAGAGCACTGATCGTCTTTTTGGCAAACCAGAAAGTGATAAGGATGTTTTTTTGTTTCGTTTTTTCTTGAAATTATCATCATCATCATCATGGCTTGGC
>NW_010415858.1:15045-17509 GCF_000710305.1 Buceros rhinoceros silvestris | reverse complement strand
GAAGCGTGGCCAGCAGGTCAAGGGAGGTGATGCACCCCCTCTACTCCACTCTGGTGAGACACACCCCCACCCCACCCCCACCCCGGCGTGCTGACAAGCTCTGGAGTTCTCAGCACAAGAAAAACATGGACCTGTTGGAGAGGGTCCACAAAAATGACCAGAGGGATGTAGCACCTCTGCTGTGAGGACAGGCTGAGAGAGTTAGGGCTGTGCAGCCCGGAGAAGAGAAGGCTCCAGGGAGACCTTATTGTGGCCTTTCAGTACTTGAAGGGGGTCTGTAAGAAAGGAAGGGACAGACTTTTTAGCAGGGCCTGTCGCGATGGGACAACGGGTGATGGTTTTAAACTAAAAGAGAGGAGAATCAGACTAGACATAAGGAAGAAATTTTTTATGAGGAAGGAGATAAAACGTTGGCACAGATTGACCAGAGAGATGGTAGATGTCCCATCCCTGGAAGCATTCAGGGTCAGGCTGAACAGGGCTCTGAGCAACCTGATCTAGTTGAATATGTCCCTGCTTATTGCAGGGGAGTTGGACTAGATGACCTTTGAAGGTCCCTTCCAAACCAAAGCATTCTGTGATTCTGTGATAGTTTTTGTAGCTTTGTATTGCAGATGTGGCCTGCATCATGCGATTTTATTTTTAGTTCTCGTTACGTGCAAAACCCAATGCATCTTTTGAAATTCATTCTTTAGGAAGATGCTGCCAACCACTTCAGTTAATTCTCGGAGCCAGGGCAATGGTGTGCTGAGCCCCAGAGATGCTGCAAGGCATACAGCTGGAGCGAAACGCTACAAGTACCTGCGGAGGCTCTTCCACTTCCGGCAGATGGACTTTGAGTTTGCTCTTTGGCAGATGCTTTACCTGTTTACTTCACCACAGAGGGTTTATAGGAACTTTCACTACAGAAAACAGACAAAGGACCAGTGGGCAAGAGATGATCCAGCTTTCTTAGTACTTCTCAGTATCTGGCTCTGTGGTGAGTACTGGGGAATAGGCAGCATAAAAGAGGGGAGGGTCAGTTTAGGGATGAATGCTTGTGACCCTTCTAATCACATTCCACACACACCCCGACCCAAAAAAAAAAAAAAGGACCAATCCAGTCCATATGGATTATCTTTTAATCAAAATAATGAAGAAAATGGCCTAACCTTTTGGAAGTAGAGGTGAGAATTAGAAAACAGAGAAAGTGTAACTAATACTATGTAGTCTTGAATTAATCTCTCTTGCAGCTCATTTTCTTATTGCATGTCAAACTGTGTAGTTCCCTGTAACTGTACAGACAATAATAAAACCCCATGCCACACAGTAGTGCTTTAGTTAAAAAATACTGAACATTTGTTTTCTCTGAATGTTACACATAAAATACTGTTTTTACAATAAAGGTCCTGGTGAAGTTCTGTATATTACAAAATTAAGCTGTAAACAAAGTCTCATGTAAATTTTAGACTGAATTGAAAATACAGTATTATCTTAGCCGTCTCTGTTAGAGCACGTTGTTCTTAGCCATATCAAAACCATTAACTCTGAAATAAAAGTGTGTATCACCACATGCTCTATTTGGGTTAACAAGGAGCTTTCATAAAACAAAGAAGTTCCTATTGTAGTATTGTGTGAATTTGTTAAAAAAAAAAAAAAAAAGATTGGAGGGGGAGCGATACAATTTGCTATTATATCATTAAGCCCAATACAGATGAGTGTTCCCCAATCTGTGAAAGGGATTATATTATATGAATAAATTGCATTACACCTAGTATTAGATGGGGGAAAAATGAGCTGTTGGGCTGAAAATCCTGGGAATAAGGAAATAATAATGAGGAAACTGGAGATTTTGTAACAGTATAGTCAAAGAAGCACATCCGTTTGAGATTTCGTGCATTCTTTTCCATAGCTAACTTTGATAATCTTTTTCTCCTTTCAGTGTCCACTGTAGGATTTGGATTTGTGCTGGACATGGGGTTTTTTGAAACAATAAAGCTGCTACTTTGGGTAGTATTCATAGACTGTGTAGGTGTTGGCCTCCTGATTGCAACGCTAATGTGGTAAGTAGCGATGTCTGAAACTGAGCTCAGTATTGCTGTTGGAACACAAGTAGTCCTCTGCTGTTTGCAAGACACTTGTTTCTCTGTTTGGGGCAAAATTATAAAGTAAGTATTGGCTATAGGTTTTGTGCTGCTGTGCTAACTGTTTCAAAATACGCTTTAAAAAACCACATCTTTTTCTTCACTGCTTCCTGCAGAAGATGAATGTTCAGAAAGTCTGTGATGTGATATGAACATTTCAGCTTGTTTCCTTCTTGAGATGCTTCATCTTCAGCAGTAATGCCAAATCAAAAAATTGGTGATCAAAAAAGATTATTCATTCCTCATTTGAGGAATTCCTAATTTGAGCTTGAACAGCTTAAATAAAGAAGGTCTGAGGATGATTAAGTAGGGCAATATACAATTGGCCCGTGCTTCCTGCT
>NW_010415858.1:0-14925 GCF_000710305.1 Buceros rhinoceros silvestris | reverse complement strand
AGTAAAAGCCATGTCTGTTCTATTTTGTGTATTTTGGCTTTATTGCTTTGGTGGTAGTTCCTGCCAGTCTTACCCTGTAAGGTCCAGAGACTTAGGAAGGGGAGGGGCAGTAGCAAGTCACATTATAACCTGGGCCTCAGCACGTTATAGATGTGTTCTCCACCAGCAAAGGAATTGTGAAACGACAGGAAGTTGCAGTTTCTGTGCTGTGGCAAGGTGAGGACACCAAAGGAAGAATTTTTATTTTACCAAGAACTTAAGAAAGCACAGACACTTAAAGAGTTCTCAGTAGTGGAGCTGGCATCTTAAACTGATGCTAACTGCAAGAGTGATAGATGCCTTTCAAACAGCGACCTTGGGAACTCCTGCTTGTGACTGCAAAATTCAGGATGAAGCATGTACAAGAAGCTCATAGAAGAAAAGTCCATCTGACCTACTCTCCTGTCTGGAATAGCAACCCAAAAATTGCCTGGGGAAGAGTGTATAGTAATGCTTTCCCCCATCCTCCAGCACTGTGACTCAGGATGGAGTCTCCTGAAACAGAAAGACTTCAGCATCTGCTGCTTTTCCTCTGTCAGCTTCCTGCAGGCCTTGAACCAAACTGCAGCTGTGTGACTAGTATGAAGATCCTCTTTCAGTACAGGCTCATCTTTTTTGGAAAGCTCCCTCCTGCTATCATTCCTAATGAGTCTAACGCCCTCTTGCTTTGCTTTGCCTTGCACCAGGCTCTGCCTCTTTCTGACCCTGCCCTTGGCACAAAGAGTAAATCAGAGGAAGCTAACCATGAAAGCTCTGGTCCCTTAACTTCTTGTTTCTGACATGGACTTCTTGTTCCTCTTCAAAATGGGATACGTTCCCTGATGTCAGCAGAACTTCAGCTGAAGAAAACAAAGTCTCAAGGCTTGTTCCATAGTCTGTAACACCAGGCAGCATATGGTCAGTCAGTACCTTCTTTTCAGTAAGAAAGGGTTTGTCTTACGAGTTCTACCCTGCCCTCTTCCTGTCCTCACGGTGTGCCATTTCCTTAGAGGTGACAAACCCTCTGTGCGAAGTGTACCGATTGTGTACAAGCACTTTTCTGAAGTCATGTCTGTGTGCGTGCAAACAAAAGTGGCACACTGCCTGAGAACTCCTAACTGCACTGATAATTTGTTGCACTGATCTGTTTTCTATGAAGTTCCATTTCTGTATTACCAGCAGTGTATTTCAGCTGCCTGTAGAATGCAAGGGATGAATGACAGTTTTAACAATAACACTTCAGCAGTGGTCTGGTCTGGTCTGCGTAATTCTTACCTGTTTTCTCCCAGGTAACAGCATCTGTCAGGGCAGCGTTAGGATCACATATGGCTTACTGTCTCAAACCAGTGTTTTGTCAGTCAGCTTTACAGGATCACGTTAACAATGTTCTCAAATATCTTTTCCTGTAGGTTCATTTCTAACAAGTACTTGGTGAAGCAGCAGAACAGAGACTATGATGTGGAGTGGGGCTATGCCTTTGATGTTCATCTGAATGCCTTCTATCCGCTTCTAGTCATTTTGCATTTTATCCAGCTGTTTTTCATCAACTGTAAGTAGAATATTTTGTGCTCTCTGCTTCCAAAGCATGCTCTGTTAAAACGGCTGAAAGCAGTTGTCTCTTTCAGATGTCATCATATCTGATTCTGTCGTTGGGTATTTTGTCGGGAATACATTATGGCTGATTGCAATTGGCTATTACATCTATGTGACATTCCTAGGATACAGTGGTGAGTAACAGCAACTTCTTTTCTATTTGTGTGACTGAAAACGAGCATTATTTTAGTCTATTAACGTGATCTTAGTCCGTTAATTTGTAAAGCAGAGGCTCAGCTGGCATTGAGGAAATACTTTGTGGTCAAAAGTTTGATAAAATTTTACCAATCCATGTTTCCAGCTGGGTGGATATCTGAATCAAAGAATTTATATTCTTCATCACACCAACTTCTTGTATCAGACCTGTAGCATCACAACTGACTTGTTCCTCAGTAAATCCACCTCAGGATGTTTGCATTGGATAAAAAAATCTGTGGTGAGTTAAAGACTACAGTTTTAGGGAAAACAGTTTCCCAGGGCTAGGTAGCGACCTATACCAGTTAACTCAAGTACTCTTTAACCTGTAATAGCAGTACGACTAGTAGGGCAGAGATGACAGACCTGCCCTTCGAAGGTGGCTGGCGGAGCAGTACTGTGTTTTCTCGCTGTCTTCCTGCAAGGCAATTCTACATGAAGCACCGTTTTAGAGAGAGCACTACTTTATACTTCCTTCCTTGTTGCTTCTGTTTCAGCATTGCCCTTTTTGAAGAACACAGCTATTCTTTTGTATCCGTTTGCGCTTCTCATCATGCTCTATTTGATCTCATTAGCATGTGGATGGAACTTCACCAAGATGCTTTGTTCCTTTTATAAATACAGAGTGAAATAAAACCAGGACTTCATGTACCTGATATTCTTTTGTTTTTATCTTAGCTGTCTTGACAGTAAAGAAAAAAGTTAAGAACATTTTGTAAATGGTTGTAAATTTCTCTTTATTGTAGATAATTGTGTAAAAAAGTTTGAAGTGTCCTTTTTTTATTAAAATATTTACAACAGTAAACATGTTAGCAATTTTGTTCAAATACTTTTGCAGTACATTCCTAAAAACAAGTTACTTGTACATCTCTGTAGCTTAAATTTAACTGCAACAAGTCTATTTAGCATAACTCTTACTGCAGATATTTTGCACATACTGGCATAAGCTCTACATTATGAAGGTTTTAAGAGACACCAAAAAGCAGTTTTACTTAATAGTGGAACACTTTGCCTTGAGACTGGGGGAAAGTACGGTTCTTAATAGTGTTGCGATGGTAAAGCAACAACTGTCCCTAGATAGTGAACTGTCCCCTCTTATGAGAGAACTTGAGAACAGATTTATTTTAATGATGACTAAAACTCTACGTGGACAACTCTGGCACACTGAAGAAACAGTGATGAAAGGCACAATTAACATGACCCATACCAGGTTTTCAAATATAGCAGCAAGTTTTTAAACCCGATCTCCAGAAGTCCAGTGGGTATTACCACATCCACCATTATGACTGGCAGGTCAGTGAACATGGAAGGAAAGTACAAGTTTAGTTTGGGTACAAGGGTGGGCTTGTGGCAATGCCTGCAGCTGTGAAGTCCACAAGGCAGGAGTACAAACTGACTGTCACAAACAATACTTTCTGGAACATGAAGATGACAACTTTCCAAAGCAGTATTCAGTATGAAACATAAGCACTAGGATTCAGTTTCCAAAACAACACAAGAGTAAACTGGTTACAGTAGGACTTAATATTTCAGAACTAGAATTTATCTCTAAGGAAAAACTATATTTATCTTAAAATACCAAATATGCTGGCAGTGCATCTTACAGTACTGTGTGTTTCAGCCACTGTTAAGGCTCAAAGAGAATCACGTTCCCCTCTCAGCAGATGCTGAGCGACGTTCCCTTTTTAACAAGGAAAGCACTGAACTGCTGACCCACAGAAGGTGAAGGATTCCAGTCCCACCCTGGCTAACGGCACAAGCTCCTGTCCTGCAGGCAGCTGCAGCCTACCTGTACTCCTTTTCCCTCACAGGAACCCTAGCACCAGTGATCACCCACTTCAGTTCAACAGTAAAAATACTTCATATTTAGTGCCCTATGGGGCAATACCATTGAGATCAGTGAAGGACTCCGGGCCTGTGTACCTTCCCTTTAGAGATATCAAAGTTTGTCCCCTTGAAAGAAGGCTTCATCGTTTTCAAAATTAAGCTACTTCAAGTTCTAGCAGCTCACTGTTTACAGCAGAAATCATTAAAACCCTTAAGAGTCCACTAAGGTCAGAAAAGTGACATTCTCAAAGACTAACAAACACACATATCACATCTGTGCAGGGTGTGTTTTTAACTGCTAGCCTGAAAACACCAGTTGTTTAATAGCCTTTCAGCGTTATGCTGGTGATTGTAAAGACTATTTCCACTAGTGTTACTTCCTTCGGCTATTTCAGAATGCATCCTTTGTAGTAAGAACAAATACAGAACCTAGGGTTAATTTATTTCAGGGGAGCAGGTTAAAAGAGATTCTAATTCTTTTTTTCCCCACAAGACTAAGATACTGCTTTCCAAGTTGGAAGCAAATTACAAATTACGACAATACTTAATCTAGGGCAAATACTTCCAACAAGAAACAGAGATTACTGAAATGATAATACACCTTGGAAAGCAAAGGAAAGAAAACTGTCACACAGTTCATTTCATCAAAGACTAACCACACTCCAGCCCCTTCAAGGAGTTGTGTATCACATGGGCAAAGTATAACTCACTTTGCTCTAAGCTGACTGAAGGTATTTAAAAACTGCTTTTGAAACAGCTAGACAAGCAGCGATGCGATGTAAGAGTCCTGTCTTTCATTGGTCCACGAATCATGTTTATCTGAGTGAAGTTGTCCAAGCCATCTTTCAGCTAAGAGAAAACAAACTTACTTATCTATAGGAATATCTTCTATCAATGCAAATAATACATGGTTGAGAAGCCTGCAGAAGCAAAGCCTTATACAGTGCTTTAGAAACAGTTTTTAATTTAAAAAATAAAAAGTGCTAATCTGGGATCACATTCTGTTCACATTATTTACAAAGTCTTCAGTAGGACTGCCCACTGAATGAGCAAAGCGAGGTTATACTGTCAGTCTTGTATTTCCTTGGTCCAGAGCAAACCCAATCAGCTCAGAAAAGCCAATGCTCGCATCAGCTGGTCTGTTTGGCATCCAGTATAAGTAGTTAAGAATAATTTGCCCACGTAATGAAGATTTCTGGTAGTGCTTTTGGTTTTACATAAGTTCTCTTTTCTGAAACTTTAACAGCATCAGAAGGAGCTGACAGGATCGCTGGGCAACGCAGTTTATTTTGAAACACTCTCCGTTATTTGATTACTTTCAGATTTACTGGCCTAGAGGGGATTTTTAAGGCCACAACAAAAGTAACTTGAAATTAAATACATGCAGGAAAAAACTCCCCAAAATCAGGTAATAGGTTTAAGATGCTGAGGAATGCTTACGGTAATAGTCTAACTTAACGACTGAATGCGTAAGAGACACCAGCCCCTCCGGACTGTACCCAGTCATAAACAGTACCCAAGCTAATGACAGTTGAGCCAAACAGCCAAAGCATTCTTATTTCACCCTAATTCGAGGAAGGAGACTTGCACCACTTTAGCCTGACTTGGGGATTGGAATTTGAAAGGTAGAAAGCCCAAAATAGCTGTCTGCAGAATAATTAGATAGAAAATATTTTCCTGGCCTTTTTTATTTCTCAGCAAAATTTCCAAGCAAATTTGTAAAACTGTCTGATTACACCAAGTCTGAGGTTTCCTGAATCTATGGAATGTAATTTGATGTGGCACATTTATTTAGAGAGCATGTAAGCTCAGGAACATTTGAAGTGTAAAAGCAGCCCAGAGATTTTCCAACTCCTGCTACTATAATGTAATAAAAGTGCAACAATCTTTAGGGAAAAAAACCCACAGATTTTACCAAGCAGTAGTTAATTTGTCTTTGATAAACTTCTCAACATTTTTGAAAACTAAATACACTGTTAAGCAGAGTTCTGCAATCAGTGTGGTAAGGGTTCTATATATTTCATCTTTACTGTGAAACATCAGGAAGAGCAATGGGTTGAAAATAAGTACACAGCTTTCTTAAATACGTAGTACCAGTAAACTTTTGAACTCATGGAAAAAGATGGAAGACACTGTCAGCAGAACTGCTTATATTAAGAAACTGCAATATCTAACATATTTCTGCAATCTAAATTGTAATAAATAGCTTTAGTCTACCTTTAGTCTAAATTAGTTGCATCATTCATTCACAGGCACAGCTGAGAAGAAAACCTGAAGACTTTTAGACTTTTGCTAGCCAATGTGTGATAAAAAGCCACTGCATGGCAGCAGTGTGGTGGCATGGCATTATACGTGTAACAAACTGGGCTGTGGCACCACGATACGCTAGATTCACACAGGATGCTGAGCCTATTCACTCACGCTCCTAAACACAAGAACAAACTCCATTTATGAGGCCAGTGCTTTGCTCATCCCCACAGTCCCTGTGGGCAAGACAAGCTTTCCAAGCAACATTTTATTTACAGCATCTAAAGGGATCAGGAAAAAAGTAAACAGGGCCTGCCTGGTAGCTTTCTACTTCTGTTCAACTTAGAGATAAGAGGTACTGTTTAGACTGGTCTGTGTGCACATCTGTTCTTCCCTGTGACCCCAGACAACATAGCTACAACACAATGGCTATAGTGTGTAAAAGTAGTTAAGCTCTTAAAGTTGAATATTGCTGGACTGTCAAAGCTACGACACAATTTCCCAACAAGGCAGGAGAAAAGACAGGTTGACTCTGTCTCCCAGTGATGATGGCTTGCAGTGCTGGAGAGTCAGGTTTAGGCTCCTGCTCCTTATATCATGAAAAAAGAGGCCAAATCTCTTAGCTGAACTTTCATGCTGGAGATGTGAATTCAATGTTGCCACTCTAGATCAAGGACCCTGCAACAGGTTTTGTACCCTGACCACAGAGATGTTGGGGAAAATGGAGGGTTCTTCCTCAGGGAGAACTGGGCCAGGTTAGAGATGACAAGAGTTACAAGAGGCTGGTTCACAGCACAGCTGAGAATCCCCGCTCGGTTAGATGTCTCCCTTCAGTGTCAATCAGGCACTTCACTCCTATTAGAGTGGAATTTCTGCCTCTCTTCTTCCTGAACATTTCTGACTGGGTAACTTAAATCTTCCCACATCTGTGTCCTTACACATAAGCACCTAAATGGAAGGACTCTTCAGAGCAACAACAACATTAGTACTGCCACAATTCTGCTCTGGTTTTAATCCAAACCACTTTCTGTTTATGACCGTGTTCTTGATGTGTTTAAGATCACTGTTGTTTCCCTTGAAACAAAAACGCAGGGTCCTAACTTGAGGCCAAATTCAGTTGCTATTAAAAGTTAGTGTGAGTTACTACACTGATCAGTAAAGGAGTCAAACTGGAACCCTGCTCTTGAACAAAGGAAGAAAATAAAACCAAACCATAACTACTTGCTGTAATGTAGCTAAAATAAGCGCTGCAATGACAGAACTTTTTAAAAGGGGACCTCTGTAGATCAAATGTATCTAATTACTATTAATTCTTTTGACAAAAGGTAACGTCTGTCACTCCAAAGCAAAGCTGGAGAATGCTTTTTTTTCAGTACAGAAAATGAATTTGTCCAGGCTAGGAAATGTCTACAAAGATATTTTTTTTAGTAAGAACTGTTTGGAATTGAAAAAATTCTTCTAAAATGCAATGGATTCAATCTAAAAATCACTGCAGATGTAGTACATAATATGAAACAAGGCATTTCAGCATGCTTTTTATGTGGCTACAAACTGTACATAGTGGAATTTCATAGCTCCAAAGAATAATGCTCTTCAGAACTCTGTTAATGCCTCTGAACATCATTCAGATTCTGTGTACAAAACTACATAATTTAGAAACTCAATCTATTTTTAAACATGGCAGTATATTTGAAATATGGTATTAATTTATGTTTGCATCTCCAAAGAAAAATGTAGAAAGATAACTTAAACTAGAGAATTCATAAAAAAAACTATATCAATTTAAAATTTCACTGCATAAAAATATGTACTTTTCAAATTATTTTAATAAATTAAATATCCCTAACATTTTTAATATATATCCCTGACAGTCTATAAAAGAGGGTTCTTGTTATAGAAAATAAATGGAACTCCGAAAGTACCCCCTTCATAAAACATATTCAACAATAATTATATTTTTCTTTCTTCTTCAAGGAATGTTAACAATATGTACAACTTCTCTATATTATTATACTATCAAAGTAGTACAGGTTAAGCGTAGCAGGGTTCTGTAACCATAAGATGGTGAAGTCACATTGAAGTGGAGGACAGCTTAGGCCTCAGATGACGTTATCAGTGTGGAGCATCAGTTTCTGGATGGATCAGATAAGAAGGGGTACATACAATCTTCTCATCTACAGTAGATTTCACAAGAGGTAGAGTTCAAGTGAAAATGAAAGAAATTTGGAATAAGGTGCATGCTCAGTATTTTCAATTTATGACTCGTTAAGGATGTCAGACTTTTTCGGAAAAGTTTTCAAGGATTCTTTTTCCTCTAAAGCAGATTTCCATGATCAGTTTGTAATCTTTTTGATGTGAATCTGAAATAGAGAATTGGAAAAAAAGAAGTCATGTTTTAGAGTATTACACTTCTCAGTAATAACTGTTTTCAGCATTAGCCAGTTTTGAGCTTCAACACAATGAATGAAGAAACGAAAAACCTCACATTTGCCCATTTTATTTTTCAAAGGTTATACCACCTCTCACCTCATTCAGAATTGCCCAAACTGCTGAATTTTGTATCACTGAAAGCCGGAATGATGAAATAGGGTTTAGGCTGGGGTCAACTGTTCCTTCAGCTACACCGTTTTCAAATTTCCCTGCAAAAGAAGCAAAAACGTATCCTCAATTAACTTTCATTGGACAAACTACAGTAAAAAATGTCCGTCCAGAAAAATGTATCTGTAGTATCACAATTCACTGGTGAAACCTGTTGCTGGTGGCTGTAGGGTTGACTGGTGTCATTCCCAAAACAAAAGAGCTAGTGGTTTTTGATAGCAGATTCAGCTTTGCAGCAGCAAACAAGATGGGGTGTACTGTCAGAGCATGCCACTCTGAACAGGATGACACATAAGAATAAAAGCTTTTTAACTGTCTAAGGGTATCTCAAGCTCTGGGAAGATTTTGGCACAGATTTTCATTTAATGTCATGGAACTAAACACAAAGCCCCTGGTTCGTGTGTTTTCAAGGGGGATTAAGGACAAGTGGTATCATTCACGCTTAATGTATTCCTTTTCAAAGGATCTTCACTTACATTAGGATGACTAAGAATCCAATTTGAAAGCCCAGTTAGGCTTCACACGTAACACAGATACACAACAACTGCAATTCATTACGACAAAAAACCTCTCGCTTTCATCATAACAAGCTAAATACAATCTGTTAGTAAAATTTCTCTTTGCTGACAACAGGTGTCCTGACACCTGCCCCAATAGCCGCTCGGCTATGGAAATGCCAATCTCACACCATGACGAGACAGCTGATTGTCTGTAGGGCGGGTTCAAATCCAGGCCAAGCACACAGCTCACACAGAGGCACTTGTGCAGTCACAGGACAGAACACAGACACCAGTGATCCTACACAAGCTAGAAATGCCTCTACAATCATCTAGTGACCAACCCAGGCAGAGAGGCTGGATGTAGCTGCACTACAACTAAGAGTCACACCATTAAATAAAGCCTAAAAGGTCAAAATAAATTATCAAACCTCAGTTATAAATTTGTTTCAGTTTTAATGAAAATGCGTTAACTGTTGCAATAGTAACAACACACTTTTTTTTTTCCACTATAACATACCTATCCTGAAGTAACCGTCCTCTAAGCGTTTCTCTTTGGTTTCTTTGCTTAATACCAGTTCTTCATTCTAGAACAACAAGGCACAAATGAGATAATTTATTTCAACGTACAACTTTGCCAGGGAAAGACAAATGTCTGTGCACTCTTGTAATATATTCAGCATCCATCTTTTCTCAATGATGATGAACCAGCCAGCCTAGAATAGTTATTTATAGCCTTAGACAAGTCAACACAAAAAAAGCAGCAGTGTTCCAGAACTAAACAGTACTTGGCTTCAAAGTAGAAGCGCTTTAAGTGCCCCACGTAGGCTGCGTGTTAACTGCCATGTGAACAGAATACATAGCAGATACTGGCACAGACAGCAGAAGAAAAACAAAGGCAGGATGTTCCTTTCTCTTCCCATGATTGAACCAGAGATTTCTCTCAGGACAAATAAAACTTACAGGTTACTTTTTGGTGTAAGAATTTGGGCGAGATGAAAAGCCATCAGACCAGCAAGGGAAGCATTGCAATTACCACTGCCTCACTAAAAAGGAATGGGTGTCAGTAAGTTTCTTTAATAAGGACAGAAAAATGAGGCTGCAGACCAGAGCTTCAAAAACAGCTAGATGATTACAACCAGAATTACATGGCCCAATACTAAAAGACCCACTGTAAGAATTTCCTAGGAATCAATTAGAAATGCTTGACAAATCAGGAGATTAAATCCATCAGCTTTATTTTTTTATTTCTTTACTTTCACTTATTTACTTCTAAGGGAGGCCACTGAAAAAATGATGGCGTTTTTTGTTTTATTTTGGGGGGGTTGGTTTGGGGTTTTTTTGATTGGTTGGTTATTTTTTGAGTGTGAGTCCCAGACAAATCCAGTCTGGAGGCACTCTGGTTTCTAAGGGTTGTTTCTTGTTTTTCTGAATTCTGCTTATGGAAGATCACGGCAAAGTACCTGAGTGGGCTCCTAGCGTTACTGAAGTCTGTGGTGGAGATATCACTCCTGCAGGATAGCACCTACCATTCTGCAGCTGCTGTCCTCACATTTGTGACATTTTCTGCTGACACCAATGGCTTACTAACAGTCCAGGTGCAGGATTTCCCATTTACCTTTCCACAAATTGTGTCTATAGCAGGAGAAGCTCAGTAGCTTTACTTTCTTAAGGGAATCCTCTAGTTTTAGGGACATGTCACAGCCAAGTGTAGCCATAAAAAAAAAAAAAAGTGCTTGATGCACATTTTTTTTGCTCATTATCTTGTGCATACTTGTGGTATCTTGGGCCCAGATGAAGTGAAGGCTGCTGCTGTTTTTGTGGTTGAATATATTTTCAAAGGTCTTGAGAAGCAAACCCCATAAATCTCATTATATAATATCTCACAATATGTTATAATATCTCACATATCGTGTTGTATAATTAGAATCAAAGTGACAAACTTCTTTTTAGGGGTGGGATTGGTCAGAATTTCCTATTTTTGCTTGCTCCCAGGAAGGCAGGCTGCAAGAACAGAGAAGTGAACTCCTCTGTGATAATTTACCTTTTTTTTTTTTTCTTTAGAAGATTCAGGGTATGGTAATTTAGGCACAAATTCCAAGATACGTTGACCGGGTATATGGGAGAAGATAGAAATGCAATGCTATTTTTAAAACTAAATAAAATAAACTTATCTGAAATAAGATATTAATCCTCTCAGGGTTTTGTGACATAAATGGTTAGCTTTAATACCCAGCTGAAGAAAAAGAATCCACGCCGTATGACTTCAAGCAGGAATATACTTTAGATAGTGTAGTGCCTTCCTGAGATAAAACTCAGGCAAAACAAAAAAAAAATTGAAAATTAGGAAAAAGGAACACATTCAGTTTAAGAGTCCAGATATTTCAATACCTGGATGGTGTCAATTCCTGTCAACTTGGATGTGTGTCAATTCCTGAACCAAGACTTACCTACTAAGTCAAAAAGCAGTTAACTTAGCTTTCCCATTTTACAAAAATGCACGGGAGAGTGAAGATTTTTAAATTTTTTTTTTAATAGTAGCAATGAATTGGCAGAAAATGAGCTTGTTCACCTCCAAATTACCAAGAGCACTTGTAGCAAACTGCACTCTGAATGAACATCTGAATAGATTCGATTAAAGAGTATGAGAGAATCAGAGATCAAGATCCTACAGATGAAATAAGAAGCATCCAGTCTGTTAAAAAAGTCAATACAATTAGGAGGTTTTGCTTTTGTCTTGTAATGGAGAAGACATAGATCAATAGATTCATACCTGAAAAGGCAAAACTTCCACGGTTGTGTTTAGAAGTATGTCTCCTGGATGCTCTGGATTGCCACTGTGAAACAAGTACCTGTAAATGAAAATGGAACAATAAAACAGTCTACGTACACCAGTCACAATTCACTACATGTTAATAGTCACATTATAGATGTTATACAATTATTAACATAACTTTTATACTGGACCTACATCAGCTGGTGGTAAGAAATGAAAGATGGTCTCACATACTACCACAACTGAAAGGGCTAAAGTTCTGCATTTTTTAAAGAGTAGTTGGAAAACATTTTACTTAGAAAAGGTAGTTTCCATAATCTGATCTTGACAGATCGCATTATTCAGAAAGTGCCAACACTGTAGTCACTATTGCCTGGTATGCACTGATATCACCTGCGTGAGCAGGAGCCCTGCCTTCCCTCAGCCTCTCCCCATCGCTCCCCTCCTTGTGCCCACGGGATGAACTCTGCAGATCCATTCTGAACCAGTTCTGGGAAACTATCCAGGTCAACATTTTGCCCGGCCAGTTTTTCCCAAGACCAGCTCTCTGCTCTGGTCCATTGCAAAGTCTCATTAATGACAGTGCCAGGAATTCCCAACCCGTATCTACACCCTTATTGTTACCTGAATTCAAACTTCTATTCCAAAGAAGCTTGGGTTTGTATTTTTTTTTTTTTAAAAGCCTATCTTTTTGATTCGTGTACACGCACAGAAAAGGACTTGGTCTTTTTATACCTGTACAAAGTCCCCTCAGTGAACTGTTAATTTAATCTTTTTTTTTTTAATGGGACAGAGTAAATATGTTTAAAACTGTACAAAACCAACCCCATACATATCAAACAGTGAAGTGCAAGTGTTCAAATTCCAGCTGCCCCCTCCCAAACAGCTTTGGCAGTACTACACATGTGCGGATAATGTTACAAAAGACACTGTTTAATTCCCCTTTCTTTATATATAGCACCAACGGCACATTCTTTTGCATATGTATTATGTAAACAAGTAACAATAATTTTTACCACTAAGTGGTATCTATGCTTTAAAAAGTTCATTACTCACCATTTTTTCTAGTGGACCACAGAGCTTATTCAGACTACTATCAAAAACTACCTAGATGTTACACCTACTTAGGTGCCACTTTTAACAAGCCTTTTTTATTTTTAATACACTTAAGCAATATGTAAAAATCTATCAACACATTTCAAACCTTTCTTCAAATAGAACTTACAGAAATTAACAGTAAGCACCATCTTTGACATTAAATACAACACCAGCCAAGAACAAAATTAGTTCAGAGCTGTTTGTAATTTTAATCAAGACATAATTGGAGATGTAAATTCCAGTCTGTCTTTATCCAGTATGTCTGAAGCCAGATAAGTACTTGCCATTAATCCGTACTCAACAGCTAAAAGACAAGGAGAAGAAAACAGAGCTCTCCGACTATGATTTAGAAACGACTGTGATCCCAAAATGATAGAAGTAATTTTAAAAAAAATTCACACACATATATGTAACATTTCTTCTATCTTTTAAAGGTTAGCTAATTCTGAAATAAACAAGCTACCTAAAAAATCCCCAGTTCTACCAAGAAAAATCTGGTGACTTTTTCTAAACATTAGTGACAAATAAAAACCCCCCAAAACTTAATTATCCTTTCTAGAAAGATGCTTCTATAATAAGCAAAATAAAACTCATCGCAAAGCTGACCAGGAGAGGACTAGAAGTGTATTCTGCTGTCTTCTCACCTAGCAGATCTAACTTGCCATCCTGTAGTCTGTCAGATATCCTAATCATTAGCGAGAATTTATTCTCAGAAAACACTGAAAATTGCAAGGAGACTTATTTTAAAACACAAGTGATCTAACACTCACATCTTCATTCTTCACAGCAGTGAAAAAATAGTCCAGGAAGTTCCTAGACTGCATGGAAGACAATTTCCTCACACAGCTGGTGAGGGAACCAACCAGGGAAGGCTCCCTGCTGGAGCTGTTGTTCACCAGCAGAGGACAACTTGTGGGTGATGTGAAGGTTGGAGGCCATTCTTGGCCACAGTGACCATGAGATTAGAGAGTTTTCAATTCTCGAGGCAGTAGGGAGGGGCGTCAGCAAAACTGCCACCTTGGACTTCCGGAGGGCAAACTTTGACCTTTTAAGGAGACTGGTCAGTAGGGTCCCTTGGGAGACAGTCCTGAGGGGCAGAAGAGTCCAGGAAGCCTGGAGAATCCTCAAGAGACATCGTAGAAGACTGGCCTGGCTGAACAGAGAGCTTTGGCTGGAGCTCAGGAAGAAAAGGAAACTCTACGGCCTATGGAAGAAGGGGCAGGTCACCCAGGATGACTATAAGGGTTTTGTGGGACTATGCTGGGAAAAGATTAGAAAGGCTAAAGCCCAGCTTGAGCTTGGTCTGGCCACTGCCATAAGAGACAACAAAAAATGATTCTATAAATACATTAACAGTAAAAGCAGAGCCAAGGAGGGTCTCCATCCTTTGCTGGATGTGGGCAGAAACATAGTGACCAAGGATGAGGATGAGGTATTGAATGTCGTTATTGCCTCATTCTTCAATGGTAAGACCAGCTCACTGAGTGCTCAGCCCCTTGAACCAGAAGACAGAATGGGGAGGGGAATCAAGGCCCCATAATCCACGAGGAAACAGTAAATGAACTACTGCACCAATTAGACATGGACAATTCTATGGGGCCAGATGGGATCCACCCAAGGGTTCTGAGAGATCTGGTGGAAGTGCTCACCAAGCCACTTTTGATGATCTATGAACAGTCCTGGCTAGTGGGGGAGGTACCAATCAACTGGAGGTAGCCAATGTAACAACCATCTACAAGAAGGGCTGGAAGGAGGACCCAGGGAACTACAGGCCTGTCAGTCTGACCTCAGTGCTGAGGAAAGTCATGGACCAGATCATCTTGAATGCCATCACTCGACACATACAAGACAACCAGGTGATCAGGCTGAGTCAGCATGGGTTTATCAAGGGCAGGTCCTGTTTGACCAACTTTATCTCCTTCTGTGACAAGGTGACCCACTTAGTGGATGAGGAAAGAGCTGTCAATGTTGTCTACTTGGACTTTAGTAAGGCCTTTGACACCGTTTCTCACAGTATTCTCTACAGAGAAGGTTGTGAAGCATTGCAACAGGTTGCCCAGGGAGGTGGTGGAGTCC
>NW_010415857.1:0-12295 GCF_000710305.1 Buceros rhinoceros silvestris | reverse complement strand
CTGCGCTTGGCGCGGGGCCTGCGCTCCGGTCCTGCTCCGCCGACCAGCTCTCAGGCCTTACGGTCAGAAGCGGCTCTTTAATAGCCCCTGGAACCTGTGAAACGGTTTCCTAAGAAACGACGCCGACTTGTGCCCCAAACTGGCCCATCAGACGCGATTATTGCCCTAGAATGTTGGGGTTTTTTTACTGCTTTCCTACGACTAATCAAAGTGATTTTTAAACAGCCGTGAGTCATTAAGGTTATAATGCATGAATTGGAAAAAAATTAGTAAGAGCGGAAGTAGCCTGGCAGAAGAGGAAGTCAGTAGGATTGTATTTAAAAAGTGATTTGGTTCTAAGAGGAGATTTGAGTGCCTTGTAGGAAGAATAGGTTTTGTTTTGCTGTTTTCATTTTTGGTAGTGTGCTTATGTGTGTTTAACAATCTTTGTGACAATTGTTCTAGACACCTGTTCAGATAAAGGAGTTTGGTGCAGTAAATAAGATTGACTTCTCCCCGATTCCTCCATATAACTATGCTGTCACAGCCTCTTCAAGGGTAAGTGGCTTTCCTGAGGGTTTTATGTCCTTGTCCTTCAGTTGGTATCACATGAGTGAACTTAATGCCTTCTGTTTTGCTAGATCCACATTTATGGTCGGTACTCCCAGGAACCAATCAAAACATTTTCTCGCTTCAAAGATGCTGCTTACTGTGCCACGTACAGAGATGATGGCAATCTGCTCGTTGCGGGCAGTGAGGAGGGCAGCATTCGCCTCTTTGACATGAGTGGGAGAGCACCACTGAGGCAATTTGATGGCCATACCAAGTAAGACAGCGTTGGTTTCTTCTTCATGTGTATAAGCTTGTTGGCTGCATTTACATACATCTGCTTTGCGTGTTGCTGAAAATTTGAATAATACTGACCTGCGTTGCTCTTGAGCAGCTCTTCACTGAAAAGTAGATTTTAAAAAATTAATTCAAAATTGGAGTGGTTTTTTTTTTTTTTATTTCTAAATATGAGTTGAGTACATGGAAGAGTAAATACACTTTATCATGCGAGAAGGTGTCAGTTACACATAGTGTGTGTACGCATAGTCTTGAGACTACGTGGCACTGGTAAGTAGATTGGTTTTGATGGTGGCAGGAAACAGGTTCTAAAAGTGTAAAGAAATACACCAGGAAAAGTAGGAATCCCTTAAAAAAACAAAACAGAAAAAGTGCATGGTGGCGGATTGGGGAAGGAGTTAGAAGGAGATTTCTCGTGTACCAGTGAGAAGACAGTGATGGAAGACCAGCACGCGTTTTTTATATATAAAGGACAACAAACCCCCTTTCACTGGAAAGCACGCAGACACGCCTTGAGGGTGCCTCTGTTTGACGTCTGTGTTTGTTGACTGGGTATTACCGTACGTCCTAACCAGTAAGTCAGCTGTAATAAGATTTGGGTTATCTGTATTTTCTGTCAGAGTCATTCTCTTTTGGGATGTTACAATAATAACACAGATTTAAATATGGTGATTTTAAAAAAGAGTGCTCAACCCAGTTGTACTTAAAACTCACTTCTATAAATTTTTTCTGAAGGATAGTGCTGTTACACAGACCTTTAAGTAACAAATGCAGAATTTACAGCTCTTGAGTGAGCATCTTGTGGGCCTGTAAAAACTTTAAGGAAGATTATATCGGTGCTTAGGTAAGCATCTGTCAGCTTAACCCTTTTCTGGCTGGAAATTTAAAAACTGAAGCGTTTTTATCTCTAAAGTGAGGCTTTATAACTTCCAATAGTAACCACTTTGCACTTTTAAGTTAGAGAGAATACTTTAATAAACTCTTGCTACAGACTGAGTCTTCTGGAAACAAGTATACGTTTTAACTTTGGATATTGTGGACTTTGATTTCTAGACCTGTTCACGTAGTGGGCTTCCTGTCTGATAAATACCGAATATTTTCTGGTGGTGACGATTATTCATCAAATTTGTGGGATATTCCGAGTGCTACAGAAATTGTCTCGTACAGTGAACATACTGACTATGTGAGATGCGGCTGTGCAAGTAAAGTGAATGCAGATGTCTTTATAACAGGTTTGGTTTTACTTTTTATATATATTTTTGGATTGAATTGAAGAAAACTGCAGAAGGATAGGTTTTGGTACAGTAGGATCTTGTTTATTACATTTTAAACATGGAGGTTCTGGCTTCCTACTCAGTGCCTTCCTTCATTGTTTCCGTTTTGCTTGCTTTTCAAGCTTGACACTGATGTTGCAGGGAAGCTGAGTGAAGTAATTTTTAACATCTTTTTGCATTAGCCTGTTAGGATTAATGAGACTGTTCTGACTGGCTTTTAAAAGTTTTAAGAAAATGCTGTAATTGTATCCTTCAGATGGGACTGACCAGAGTTGTTTTAACAGGTTTCTGGGGAGGACACTAGTTCCATTGTAGTCTGTACAGCCCAAAACTGTACACACTCAAAAAAGAAAGGTCGTGTGAGAAGTTATTTGAAACCAGTTGCTCTTGGTTTTCCTAGCAGTAGCTTTGTAATAATCTGTGGTAAATTGCTCTGAAAACACTAGTATTCCTTACTTCAGAAGGCACAAGCGGTTATGTTTCATCAGGTTACCTGGTATTCGTTGTTATAAATACATTCAGTTAACGGAAGAGAAATAAAATTAAGAATTTTAAGGCCTGACATGTTGCTAGGGGTAGAATTAGAAGACTTATGTTGCCTGAAGGCTGTAAATTAACCAGGATAAACCACAAGGTGTTCTAAGTGGATGTTTTAAAACTCTCGTCAGGAGCAACTTTAGATTATAGGACATGGCTGTTTTAGTTCCTGAAAAAGCTGAAGTTATGAAACTGAAGCTATTTATGGTGTTCTCTGCAGGTTCCTATGATCACACTGTGAAACTATTTGATGCACGAACAAAACATAGTGTCATGACAATAGAACATGGCCAGCCTGTGGAGAGTGTGCTTCTATTCCCTTCTGGCGGGCTTCTCGTATCTGCAGGTACTTCAGTAGAACAAAATTTCTTTTCTGTGGTCCTAATTTGAGAAATATTTCAAGCTGCCTCTTTTCTTGTATGGTGTTTTCATTTGGTAAGTGATGTAAAAGCTAGATTTCTCAAAGATGTTTTTTAGGAATCTGTGTTCATTTGGAGGTTGAACGTCGGGGTCTCTTTGTCTCTGATTTGATTGTCTTGTAACTGCTTAAAAAAAAATTACAAGATACAGACTTGCATTAGCCCAGTCCTAAAGCGAAGGGTTGAACATACTTCAGAAGGCTTAAAAAGACGGTATCTTTCTGTTAATGATGACAAGATTTTTTAGTCTCTTCTTGCCACTGCATCGGAAGTCGTGTAGCCCAGTAGTATCTGGATTTTTTTTTTTTGTAAGGAGCATGTTGAATCATTCAGTTGTGCCTGCATGATGGCCTAAGAAAGAATAGACTTGTGTCTTGTCCCAAAAGATAGTTATAATGGATGGGGATGGTGAGCAGGTACAGAGAACTCTGAGTGACTGTATCACTCTGAAAAATTTTCTAGAGAGGCATAAAAGTGTATGTATGTCAAACTGTTCTGTGTGCTTTTTTCTCACAGGAGGTCGCTATGTCAAAGTTTGGGATGTTCTAAAAGGCGGACAGTTACTTGTTTCGCTTAAAAATCACCACAAAACTGTAACTTGTTTATGCCTGAACAGCTCCGGACAGAGGTTATTGTCAGGATCCCTGGACAGGTTAGTATATTTGTGGCTTCATTTTTATTTAAATTCTTTAGGTCTTTTTTTTCTTTGAAAGTTACTGTCCATCCATGTGAATCTGCGCATGGTTTTTGGCCTTAAAACAGAGATACAGTTTGTTTGAACGCATGTCTTGGGGCCAGGGTACATGGTGCAGTATACATTGAACTTTTCCTCTTATTAGCCTGAATGTTAGTAAGGGTTGCGTGTGCCGTTTGGGAATGTGTATGGGGAACTTCTGAATAAAAATTCCTTTTTCTGAATCTCTAAGCTAACCTTTGCAATTTCTGTAAAATAACTTGTCTTAACTTTAAATAACTGGAAGTTTATCGGTATTCACCTTTAAAGGCCCCATTTTTTGTGTCTCTCCGCTGTTCCATTTTGTACCCAGGGTGCACAAGTGAAGTATGTCCTCCCTGCTTTTTTGTTTGTTTGGGTTGAGTTGCTGACTACTGGTACTCAATCTGTTGATCTGAGGCACTAGAAATATGAAGTGGTCTGAAATGACAGTCATCTGTTTCTTTCTCCCTTCCTCCCTCCTGTATTTCCTAAACTTCCTCAGGCTTTATGATTACCAAGCATAAGCTGAAGGATCTCACTAGCTTTGCAGCTCTTCGTCATTTGGTGCTCGCAACACTAACATTCATACTTTCATTTCAACATACTAACATTCATTGTTGTAAGATACTGTTTTGTTTTATCGTTTGTTAAATATTTCTTTCCTTCACCCAAATCATTAAAGAACAGCCAGATACAAGAATATCTGTGGATTTATTTCCAGAAGTTGTCAATAGATCTTACATTTAAAATTTAAGAACAAATTTGAAGAAATGCTGTTTTAGTGTTTCTAATAAGCGTTGCTGAATTCAGAGAGTTGCTACATCTGCCTTCAATTTTTTCTCTTGTCCTTGCCCCATTTTCATCTTTTTGAGTAAGGGTAATCCTTTCTGGACTTTTGTGTATCTTTCAACAGAACCTCACTGTTGCAGGAGAGGTAATGAGTCAGAAGCTCAGTGATACTCTGAAGAATGCTTTGTTTAAATACTCAAGTCTCCTTAAATGATCTGTAGAAGTTGGGAGTGATGAAATTCCTGTAAAGTGTCTACCATAAAGCATTAGTAACGAGGTTTTAATCATTACTCTTCTGTACAGGCATGTGAAGATTTACAGTACTACTTCTTACAAAGTAGTCCACAGCTTTAATTATGCCACATCCATCCTCAGTCTTGCATTGTCGGTAAGTGCATTAGAACTCTTTCTAGGTGGAGTAATTACTGATACCTTGTAAGTCACTGAAGTAATTAATTTTTGCTTTCATTACTGTTTGGTGTTTCGAAAGAATGCTGTACATACAAGGTAGGATGACTGAATATATTCCTTCTTAGTGAAAAATGCATTTAGAGGTCTTAACGTTTACGTTCAGATACCAGATGCTACCTGATTAGGTCTATACAAAATTGTGTGTTTATCAAGGGCATTATATATCATGGAGAAAATACTCAGTTTAGAAGGGAAGTCCTTTGACTTTAAGAAGATAGTACTCATGTTTTGCCTTTCAGGAACCTTGTGAGCCTCTTGTGTGGCAGTGGTAAATGAGCTACTTTTTTTCTTTTGTCAGCTCTCTTGTTGACTCTGAGTTAAAGAAAAGGTTGGTCTAATTCCAGACACTGCTTCCAACTATAACCTTATGTAGGTGTGTATGGAAAACTAAAACCAGGGCAAGTGCGTATAATAAGTTTCCTGATATTGTCCCAAACTCCAAACTCATTTCCAGGTGAGAGATTAACTCATCAGAGTGTAGTTTCTGTGTAGTTCAAAAGATTGCTCTTAAATAAACCTGTTCAGTCTCTCCTTGAGCTTGGACGAACGTTTAACCTCACTAGATTCCTTAACAAGGAGTTCCAAATTTCTGCTATTTGTGTGAAGAATTACCTCCTTTTGTTCCATTTCAACCTTCAGTAGCTTCATTTAATGCCCCTAAATGAGACATTGCCTAGCTGATCTGCATCCATACCTGTCATAATTCTGCAGGCTGTTATTGTATCCCTCCTTAACTGTTTCTTCTTCCCATGCTGAAGAGTTCTGTCTCAAATCAAGCCAATATTTGATTCTCATTGTTTTTATTTTATTTTGTTCTGAATCTGCTACTGTTTTTTGCAAATGACATGCATAGGATTTAAGAGGTTGGTAAATATCACTTTTATTTAATGGCATAGTGACTTTCTAGATTTTATTTCTTCTGTAGTAATTCCTAACACTTTTTACTTTTGAAATTTTTTTCTTACCAGCAGTTGAACTTTCAGCTAATGTTTCATGTTTTCACAGAATTATCTGTTAGTAATAATGGGTCAGGACTCTCTATTTTGTATGTGAAGTCGGTGTTTCCCTCCAGTACCTCATTTAAAATTAAAACCTTTAGCATCAGATATATGCAGTGGGTGAAATTTATACCACTGACTGGTATTTTGAACATCTTGCACTTGTGTCTCAAAATCCTGCTGTTCCATGATAGTGTTCTCATAGGTAGTATTCATCTCTACTATATGGCTTGTAATAGCTAGAGGCAGTTGTACACCTTTGAACAAAACCAAACCTGTCATAGATTATACTTATGTATATGTATGGATATATAAGGATGTTGAAGCATATTTGAGCTTGCTTCACTAGTCAGGTTTTAGGCTCTCTAGGCATTTGTTAAAGGTTTATTAAATGGATAATGTTGCTTGTGATTATACCCTTGAAGCTATCCCTGTATTGAACACAGGACGTCATAAAGGACCTTCCAAAATAAGTTTTTCTATGATACTGTAATTTAAGCCTTGTCAAGAAGCATAAAAATTTTAAAATCTTCATAGTAGGGCATAGATCACCATATAAAACACTAGGTTCCTCATTCTGTGATTTCTTCGTTTTAGCCTGAAGATGAAACCATAGTTGTAGGCATGACCAATGGGGTGCTAAATGTCAAGCACAGAAAACCTGAAGAAAGGAAAGAAAAGTTTCTAAAGAAGAGACAACCAGCATATAGAACCTATGTGAAAGGAAGAACTTACATGCCAAAACAGGTATAGTATGGTGAGAAAATGTATGCTCAGAATGAGCATATGGTGAGAAATGCGCAGAATGTGTGCTAAATTGAAAAAAGGGAAGGGAGGGAAGATATCAAGACATAAAAGCTTGTTCATGGTAGCGCATCTAACCCATCGTGTGTGTCTGTCTTATTCTGTCGTCTTTCAATTCCAGGAAGATTTCTGTGTCAGTAAACCTGTAAAACGTGTTTTGAGGAAATACGACAAGCTGTTAAAGAGCTTTCAGTCTTCCAAGGCCCTTGATGCGGTACTGGAGGTAAGTCATTGTTTTTTGTCTCATGAGAGTTGTGTGCTGTCATCTGATGTGGACTTTTTTCTATATGTCAAACCAATTTTACTTCATTGTATAACTAGAAATTAATCAAACTTGTGTGGGTTCCATTCTGATCTTTCTGATAGCACCCCTGTTTTGTGCAAAGATGTTGCTTAGGTACTAAACTGTTTGTTCTCTATATCCAGCCACCCATCAGGCTTTATACTCCTGAAGTTACGGTTGCGGTCATGCAGGAACTACATCGCAGAGGAACACTGAGGAGTGCACTTGCAGGCCGAGATGAGAAGCAAATTAATCTCCTTCTTACCTTTGTGGCAAGGTATTATTTTAAGCTGAGTTCTCTTGTCTATTTTGAGATCTGTATTTCTTAACAGCTTTTGCCAGAAAGTCTCAAGAGATCACAGGCTGAACGCTGGTACTCTTGAAATCTCACATGCTTTCTGATACCAGGGACTGGGATAGTACACTTAACCTGTTAGCAAAAAACAATTTTCCTGAGAGTATGAGAGAGTATATTTACTTCTTTGCCAGAAATTCTACCCATAGCCTATTATTTTCTGTTTCCATGAAAACTCACGTTTTCATGTACTTGAGGCTTTTGCCAGTCCTCCAAGCTCCACTGTATTCCTGAAAGGGAGATGTGAATACCACACAGGTAGCTTTTTTGACTCACATCTCTGACTGCTGTTCTGCGATACCTCTTCATGAAGTAAAAATTGTATGCCTGTATGAAGTATGCCTGTATGAAGTATGCCTGTATGAGAAAGTTGTACTCCTCCCACCAACAAGCAGCTGGCAAAAACAGTAAAATTGGGGTGTCTTCTAATCTTGCAGGCGTGTGATTGAGCCTAGATTTACTCCTATACTGGTGACTGTTGCAGATATGATCACTGGTAAGTACAACACAATAAAGATTCTCAAAGCCATATACCTAGTTTTGAAATAAGGTAAAAAATGCTGCATTTTTAAGAAACCAAAACTTTTTGGGTTTGTTTATAAATATGGACTCTATTAAGAGAATGATACAGAAAGATACTGCTAGATGACTTTGACCACAGTCAGTATCTGATTTGCACCAGCTGCAGGAGGCTCCTCATGGTCTCTAAGTATCTTTGACACTTCATGTACGTAGTACCAGTGACTTCTGTATCTCCAATGAGGTAAAAATAGTATTTGAGCTTGTAAAAACTTCAGTTTCTGTTAGTTTGACTTGCTGTTACAGTGAGTACATACCAATAATTAACACTGTTTCAGAGCATCATTAAAGTCTTATTTGTTCACTGGACTTGTGCTGGACTCCTGAAATAAATCTCTAATGAGCTAAGATAATTTTCACGTTTTTATAGATACATGGATTCCTGAGTGACTTTTTTCTTTACAGACATTTATCAGCCTGTGGTTGGGCAGTCACCGATTGTTGATAGACAATTCCTGAGACTTCAGGAAGCCATAGGAAAAGAGATTGACTATCAAGAGGAACTACTGGAAGTTTTGGGAATGATGGATACACTGTTTGCTACTTTTACTAAGAAAACAGCTACTTACCTAGAAGAGGACAAAAGTAATGGCCTTACAGAGACCATTGAAACAAACATAAATAACTGACTGACAACCATTGCAACAAATTGTCACAAAAATAATGTGGACTTGAAATACATGACCTGTTCTCCTGGTAACTTTTTATAATAGTTACTTTCGAAATAAGCCCCTCTATTTTCCCGTTTCTTCTGTCTTCCAAACTGTGTTTCTGAATTACTGAAGACAGAGAATGAAGGACATTTTTAAGATTTTACCATGCAATATTTTTCAAACAATTGAATTTTCAAGTTTTATTCCAGAGTTACTTTAAAGAGTATTTTGTGCATCAAGTACTAAGTCATTATTTGATTTGGAGAAACAGTAAACAATTTTCAGTTTTTATTTACCAGAAAATAGTTGAGGTTTGTCTAATTTTAATGTGTCATTGTCCTTATTTAAGTTTAATATCCAATCTCACATACTTGGTCATAAGAATAAAACCCTGTATGTATTTGATACAACTTAACCACACTGTGTTTTCTCTTCCTGCTTCATCTTCATTTCAGACTTCCATGGATTCATAGAAAGCAGCAAAATGACTTGCTGCTTACTTTACTATTTTTATCTTATTTCTGCTAATAGATCTGAACTCTCTTTTGTCTTTGGGAAAATCTGTGTGATAATTTTAATTGTGTGACTTAATTGGGCAGTATCACTTAGCAGACTTCACATAAAACAAGTTTTCGGGAGGGGAAAGCTCTTCCTAGAGCCTACTTATTCCATGACCCTTTGGTAATGTGTTACCGAAAACTTGGAAGAAAAACTCCTTAACACCAGTGTAGCATTAAGAAGCAGCATTTTCTTTATCTTATCAGCATCGGGTGCGAGGGGTGTATCTTCCCCAAATCTCGCACCTCATGTGCTGCCCCAGCCAAAGCTTATATCACCCAATTACATGCATATTCATTATTTCCCCCAAAATAATAATACATATTCAAAAACTGATTAATAATTTTGCATAGCTGTTACGCATGTGGCTTGAGCTTAAGAAGGTCCATTTTGTGGACTCTGTCATGTCCTACCGGCTGCTGAAGAAACAGCAGTTGAAGATTTTCGTGGGAACTCTTCCCTATACGGTGGATAATTGGTATCAGAGTTTGTTGTTATCAGTCTTCAAACAGCTTAGCTCGCCCTTTCTCTTCTGTTTTGTCGTCTTCTGAGCCTCTCTCAGACCGCAGACTTGTAGTTTGGGTTTTTCTGATTCCTTTCCTAGACCACCAAGGTTTTTGTATTTCTATTGTACAGACTAATATTTTCAAGGTAACGTAACAGTGTTTGGATTTTGCAGCTTAGTGTTCCATGGCTTGAGAACCACTGGCCTTGGCATCAAACATATTTTTAGTTCTTACTAAGGTGCTTAACTAAAGCATGTATCCGCTGTAGTGCCTTGAAGTTTGATGCGTGGCTAGCAGAAACCATAGGAAGAAGTTAGGTTATCATAGAGTCGTACAATGATTTGGGTTGGAAGGGACCTTCAGAGGTCCAACCTGTGCTGCAGTGAGCAGGGATATCTTCAGCTAGATCAGGTTGCCCAGAGCCCCGACCAACCTGGCCTTGAATGCTGCTGAAGATGCGGCTGGAGAGAGATGGATTTGCTGAGGGATCGTCAGCAGGGAGACCCTGTTGCAACCTTTCAGTACTTACTGGGTGCCTATAAGAAAGATGGGGAACAATCTTTTTTAGCAGGACTTGTTGCAACAGGACAAGGGGTAATGATTTTAAACTGAAAGAGGGCAGATTTAGGCTAGATACAAGGAAGAAATTTTTTTATGATGAGGGTGGTGAAGCACTGGAACAGATGGCCCAGAACGGTGGTAAATGCCTCATCCCTGGAAGCGTTCAAGGTCAGATTGGACAGGGCTCTGGGCAGCTGATCTAGTTCAAGTTTTACCTGCTTACTGCAATGTGTTTGGGCTACATGAGCTTGAAAGGTGTCTTTCAACCCAAACTACTTGATGATGCTATGATTTTATGGTAATTTGATTACAACATGTACCATGGCCAAGGTAGAGCTGGATATACATGCTAGGTATCATCCACACAAATGATCAAATATGATCAAATATGATCAAAACATGGAAAACCAAATGCTATTTAAGATCTTAATTTCTAATAAGACTATTAAAATGAGATTTTGAAGACTTCTATCTGTCCGACCAACTGGTTCTCTGCTACTTGAGCAGAAGCAACCAGGTGTATTATGACTTCTACTGTGTGGTGTTCTGTGTGTTGAAAAGTGGTATTTGTTCAGGTGACACCTAGTCCGCTTGTCAGAATTGTCTGTTCTTTGTGTCTCTGCTCTTGTCAGTTACAGAAAGAGGTTTTTTTCCCTTTTTTTTAATTTATTAAGTTGGGGGTTTCTTTCATTATGGAAGCTGAATAAAATAGTAGGGAAAAAAGTTCTTTCAGGTAACAGTTTGGGTGGTCTTTCTGTGTTGGTGAATGTAAAAATTACTGCAGTGTCAAGCATGCGGGTTTTTTTTATAGGTGAAAATTGAATTTATTTATATGAAAATGTAATTATTTTTCCAGCAGTGCATTACCTTATGCCCCAGAATCTAATCATTTGATGCATTAACGTGGAATGTCATGAACTGAACTAGTTGAAACAGTTAATTGTGTATTGGATTGGAGAGGATATAATGCTGGGTGTCCTATTTGGGGAAAGGATGTTCTTTGTATGTTCTGCTTATATGGAAAAGTGGATTTATTGCACACGGCGTCTTCCTTGAATTCTAGGTCATTGGGGAATTACCAGCTTGATTTGAAATACAGTAAAAAATTATCTTTTCCCAGAGCAGATAGTAACAGATACACTTCTGGTCTGTAACTTCTTTGATGTCGTTTTCAAGGGAAGCATTTTTGCAGCTGTTTGTTGAAAGAGGGAACACCTCCCCACCCCTGAATATTTTATGGCTCAGGAGCATGGTTTATGTAGAGGGTTGCCAGAAAAAAGGCTTCTCTAATCTAATGCGACCAGAAATTGACTGGATTTCAAAATGTGTATTAAATTCAGCATTTCTCTGTGTTAAGTACCTGAATTCCTGTGTTCAGACACCTGAATTATATGGGAGAAGGAGAGAGATGAGCTAGTTGGTCACCTGGTTGATTTTATCAAGCCTTCAGCTGAGTATTTTTCAGTAAGGACACTCATTGTTTTCTCCTGGTCTAATTCTGCTAATGAGAGAAACTTTTATTGATAGCTCACTTACACGTTGTGACTTCTTGAGTGTAAATACCTTGTATTTCAACAGATACTTTGAAGATCATGCTGCTTCAATTTAGTACATTGTATTGCTCGAGTTGTTCAAAGCTGAGTAACGATGAGAAGAAAATAGTGAAATATTTATGGTCTAACATTACAATTGACCTATGTAGAGTGCTTCAAAAATGAGAAACTGAAACAAAAAGGAACATTGGAGATAACATTGACCTGTTCCTTGACAAAGGTTGGGCACCTCACAAATAGGGATGTAGACAAAGCAGAGACGTTTAATACCATCTTCACCTCCGTCTTCAACACTGATGATGGCCCCTGGGACCCCTGAAGCCCTGTGTTGGAAGGTTGTGACTGGGGCCATGATAAGCTCCTAGCCAAGACTGAACTTTTCTGAGACTCCATGCTCCAGATAGTTGTGCATAAG
>NW_010415856.1:45206-59804 GCF_000710305.1 Buceros rhinoceros silvestris | reverse complement strand
GAAAGGCAGATCCCTTGGATGGGTTTGCTCAACCCAGTTAAGCTGGTGGGATCACTGCACAAAGTGTGATGGCCAACCTGCATCAGCCTCACTCTGCTCTTTTGCAGAGCTTCAGGCTGGTGGATGACTTTGCTTGTCCCTATGGCAGCAGTCCCACCTTCTGAGGGGGGAGTCTTTTGTTGTCATGCTGTGTGTCGACCTCATACCTCTGAGGTTTCTCCTTTTGCCCCTGGTGCTGGGGACTCCTCAGCCAATGCACTGGCAAGGCCAGTCACCTTCTCCTTCTCAAAGAGTTCCCCAAGGTACTCAGTGAGGAACTGCACCATCATTGTCTGTTTTCTTTAGGCTTGCCTAAGATTTAAAATTTGTTTGAGCTTTTGTGAAAAGCGGATTCCAAAGACTTCCTCGAAGAGTACGTGCTTATAAAGTGTTAAGTTATACATGGCAATAAGAGTGATTAACACAGAGGTATGCTGGAACTGCAAAGCTAGGCATGGACTGAACTGACCTGGAAACCAGGCATGTTTTTATAGCAGGTTAGTTCTGGCCTATTTCTGTTGAAAGTGTTGCTACCAGGACAGGGAGGATAAGTTGATTATTAGCCTAATGGTTTTATAAGTTAACCATTCCATCATTAAGTGCTCTACATGTGAAGCGTATGAAAAATGTGTTGATGACTGACTGGTGTCATGACTGTTCACTGATGTCACAGTAAATATGTGCACAAAGACTAACAAGCCTCAAATGCATTAAGGACAAACGAATGGAGATTCTGGGTCAGAAAAAGTTTCTGTGCTTCTTCAAATACTCTCCTTGATGCTGCCCAGCGCTCAACTGGTGTATCCATTAGCATGCTCACAATCAGTCTGGCCTCTTGTTTTCTGGGAAGCTGATCACTGCAGATATGAGTAGACAAAACCTAGTTGTCCAAATTATTGCTATCATTTTACTAGAAAGGCTGTAGTGGTATATAGCTTTTTTGGTTTATATTTACATTGGCACTTCCTTGGGTCCAGACTAAATGGAAATTCTCTACCTGACTGCAGCAGATGTTGGGCTGAATCCTCAGTGACCAGCCATTGGTAGTTTGAAATAACAGCAGACTGTGGTGGAATAGGAAACTGAGACAGTTAGGAACATTAGCTGTATTTTCTGGAAGAAGGTGGAGAATTTTCAAAGGAAAATTTGTTAGTGGTATTAGCATGAAAGTCTTAAGAGTGGCACATGAGAGCCAAACATCTTTGTTCAGCTGAAGTCGGGGAGGATGCACTGGGTTTGTTGTGAAGTTAGCACAATAGCGGCTACTGCTCTAGGCAAATGGCTTTTTAGAATTAGAAGCCATTACTCTCTGAAGTGACACATTTAGAAAATGTCGCTACATGAATAATTAGCTCACACAGCAAAGCTGCAGCTACCTGATAGCACAATATTTTTCCCACTTTGGAGGTTTTTTAATTTATCTGAAGCTTTCCAGTGGTCCTCACCGCTAGTTTATTCCCTGTATGACAAATAAGTAGTAAATTAAGGTGTTTTCATATATTGGAGTGATGTGCATGTTTATATTTTTTTGCAGCTGTTGCAAAGATGTAATTGAAACCCTGAAGAGCTTTTGCTATTTACAGTATTGAAAGCCATGCTAAACAGCTTTTTGCAAATTTCCAGTTTGGAGAACTCCTGAGTAATTATTTAAGTGTTTATGCAGAAGAAAAAAGAAGTTATCTTCCTTTAGTAACAACATTTTCCTGCAGATTTTAGTTCTTTCTTTTCTGTTTCATCTGCCTTTTCTCCAGCTCTACTTCCTTGGGAATTGTTCTCGATTGATATGGTAGAATATCTTTCTGTAGTAGCTGAAAAGGAACTGGACCTATCCTTGTCAGTCAAATACCACACTAAATTCTCATTTCCATATTGTATGAAGTCTTCATTGACTTACTAAAGAAAATTACCAAATTTTTTTGTATTGCTCCCATACAGCTGCTGCGGACTCTGTATCAATCTGAATGTGTATTGCCCAGCATTTCTTTTTGCAACTGAGCTAAAAATCTGTGCCAAATTGTGTCATAACCCAAGAATGAAAATAATAAGGATGACTTATTTCATATATGTTATGTGCAGACTGTTAGGATCAACTATCAAGTATAAAAATATAGGTAGCCAATATTTCTAATTTAATCTTTAATATTAAAATGATTATCGAGATGTCAAAGTTATCCTCACTATAGTTTCTGCATGAAAGATCAAAAGAATCTATGTTTTTAAAAGAATATATGCAGGAAAGCATTGAGAAAAAATGCTAGAGTACTTTCAATGTTTGTTCCTACATCAAACATGCTGAGATGAGGCTTAAAAGCCCACCAGAGAATTCACATTTGCCTCAGTGCTGTTAGTAAAAGCTGTAATTATCTGTATCTTTTGAAAATGCTTAAAATGAAACACAACCTAATTCTCAGTTATAGAACAATGTAGTACTGCAAACACATTATCAGCTATTTTTTTCATTATAAAATGTGGGTGCATAACCAGAAAGAACAGTAACATGATTATTTCTTAGTAAACCTTTACAATATATAACCATGTAGTGGGCCAGTGAAAATCAGGACTTACTCTGATTTAATCACAGCAGAACACTTCTGTTGTACAGGTAGACAAAGACTTTTACTTTCTGAGATATTTTCGTTCTCACAGTCCTGTTTTGTCTCCTTTAATTGTCATTAATCTCACTACACAGTCATTTTTGCAGGGGATTAGGCTTAGCCTAAAGCAAGTTAGCCTGCCTTCCCCTTCACTCTTGAAGCTAGCATTAGTGAGGCTAGCATCTCCAGCACGGTCCCTTGGGCCTTACTGCTGCTGAAAAATGCATGCCAGAGCTCTGTGCCCCAGAGCAACCTTTAACCACCCATAGTGCAGGGCTTATCAAAGTGGAGTATGATCCCAACAGAAGCTGAACATAGACTAGAGTAGAAGTAGGCAAGTCCGGCAATGACCTAATTAGGAGCCATGGGACTAAGAGGGATCGTAGAGTTTACATGACCATGCCTATCCATTGGTTAAAGATGACCAGGATTTTTGCTTGCATTTGTTTCATCGAAATATTAAAGCAGCCACTGGCACCTTTCAATGTTTCATCTGCCCACATATTTTACAGTTCTCTAGGGTTTTTGGCAGCTGAAACCTTACAGGTGAGGAGAAGCTTCCAAATGTGTTGTGACAGCGAAAGGCATACTGCGCTTTTTACCTTCTGAAATTTTAAGTTCTTAACTATTCAATTGTATATGCAATTGAAAAACAAATGGGGAGAAATGTCATGGAAGTGAGGGGCTTCTAGATAGGAACCAGTATGCCAGGTGGGGTTTAAGGTTCCTCTGGCCCAGTACTGTCTCTGGAAGTGAGCGTTAGGGAAGTTTAGGGAACCAAGGGAGAAGTAAGGGAGGAATGCAAAGGCGCATAAATGTAAAGCAAACATATAATGGTATTTCCTACTCCCATTCGCAGATTCTAAACCAGCAGTGGTGTCTTTGTATCTAATAATGCTTGGTGGATTTCTAGTCCATGACTTTATGTAGTTACTTTTTGAACTTTTGTTATCTCCAACGTATAGCAGCAGTGAATTCCAAGGTTTAGCTATATGAAGTTGAAGAGATTCATTCCCCTTTTTGTTTTCAACCTGTCACATAATCTTATTTGATGACAACTAGTTCTTTTATGGGAAAAGAATAACCATTCCTCAGTGACCTTCTCCCTGCCTTGACTTTTTTTGACCCTCTGTCATATTGTCCCCTTAGTCATCACTTTCCCAGGGCAAAAAGCCCTTGTCTAGTTGGCCATTCCTTGTCATTCCCTGCCACTGATCAGTTTTCTACTATTTTCATCTTCAGTAAGGTTCCTCATACTCTTTTTGTAGCTCACAAATGAGCTGTACATTCCTTCATACACAATCCTGCAATTTAGCATCTGGAAATGGGAAGCTGAACAGAGTCAGGCTTAAAGTCTATTTACCGTCCTGTCTCAGAATATCTGTTAGCAGGTATCTAGGTAAGCATCTAAGACTAGACCATTCTTCAACATTTGCACTTTAAACCTTAGGTTCATGCACTGCAAATTGTTTTTTCATTTCTTTTTTAAATGGCGCAAGATTTAGACTTGTCCAAAAAGCAGTTTTTAACCCTTCCTTGCCCCAACCTTGTCCTTTGCTTTCTAGTAATAAAGTAAAAAGATGTCTCAATCAGCTGATTTCATGTTCTGTTTCTTGGGAGTCTTAAACACAGGAAGAGATTTCCCTGTTGAGAGAGATTCCCTGATGTTATAGAAAGATCTGCAAGGTAGACAAGCCCAGAATAATTATTCACAATTGTTCATTTCAAGGGAAAAAAATATTTATATTCACCCTGAAAAGTAATTTCCTGGAAAAAACCCCTTTGAAATCTGAAGCTAGCCCTGCTTCAATTTTCTTTTTCTGCAATAACAAATAAATATGCAGAATGCTGCAAAATGCAATTAGTGTAACAGATCCTGAGCTGATGACGCTGTTAAATATTTGCTGAAGCCTGATTTTGGGCAATATTATGGCCTGGGCAAACTTGCAAGTATCTACCCCCTATAGACCTTCTATTAAACTCATAAAGCTTCGCTGATTAACGTTTTGGTGACCTAAGAAACTGATCATATATACATTTAATGACTGTATAAAGGAATGAATCACTTAAAATGCAATTAAAAACTGCTGCTTCAGCATGGATCTTTTAAGTCGGCTGGAAATAATTAACTTCAGGATGATTTATTGAAGAGATTAATCTTTCAGTTAGAGTTGGAGTAATCTACATGGACCCTTTCTGAAGATACTGCTCACTACAATTTTAATGGGTATGGGATGAGCTAAGATAGAGTTACTTGCTTTTGCTACTACCCAACAGACGTTCTGCCTCGGTAACCTCTTTGCGTATGTAATTTATTTCCACTGGCACATATCTAATTAGGCAGTATCATATTTTGAACACTTTCTTGATGCAAGGGGTTGATAAAAGGCAAGACTTGAAGAATCTCACAGATCAGATCTTTCTATCTTTTGCAGCACACATCAGCATAATACTGAACCATAAATTGGTTTTGGTTGTCAAATTTCCCGTTGAAATTGTAAAGCCACAGGAGATTAAGTATGTGTGTAAGGTCCTATTGATTTCCAATTAACAAAGATAAAGTTTACAAAGATAAAATTAGTGGATACCATAGGCATAATACTCTCATTCCTCTAGGAAACAACTATTTGTTGATTAAATTGCATGCGTATGTAATCATAAATCTGAATACACATAACACAAAGGATGCTCTTTGTATCAGTTTTTGACTTTGCAATTTTTTTTGACTACACGAATAGGCCTAACTTCCGTGGCAGTGAGTACAAAACAGTTAGTTTATATATCTAAACTGAAAAAAAAGCAGAGAAATTCTGCGTGCATGTTTCTCCTCGCTTTCTGTGAGTTCTCCTCAACACAGTTAACTCCCACTTTGGCTTTGAAAAGCAGACTGCTTTGCTCACATCACGATCTCTGACTTTTTATGGTTTTCAGCCAGTCTGAGCATAATCCTTAAATTGTTGAAAGCATATTCATCTCCAGTTCTTCCTGGAACTAGCTTTTAGCCTTATAAAAATAAGCTGTGTCACTATGAAAGGAACCAAGCATTACTTTTCCTGTATAATTCTTCTGAGGATCCAGATTGTTTTATATTGTTTGATTTCATGTTCCTGTTATCAGCTTCCTTGCATTTCATTTCCAGTGTACAGGAAGGACAGCAAACTAAAGCAGGCAATATAGTTGCAGAAAAATACCATCAGTTATGCCTGACAGTCCCTTTCTCAGAAAACACTTGAGCTTGAGGAACACTCTGTTTTCCTTCCATGTAACACATATATCTCACATAATACATGTCAGATAGATATCTTCACTATAGCTGACATCTTTGCTTAAGCTAACAAGAGACAATTTCTGGAATGTCAGCTAGCAGGATCCCTTCCTGAAGGGTCCTTTGTTGTTGCACTTATTTTCAGTATCTTCTGTCAGAGATGTAAAAAAGTAAAGAAGTAAAAAAGAGCCTTTCTGTTATTATGAGTTGGCATGACAAAGTAATAGCAAAATGATTGCATGAATTAACTAGAATAGCTTTCTGCTGGAGCGAAGCTAAGCTTTCTACACAATATGATGCATGTGGTTTTTAAGCTTCTTTTGCTTTTTTTACTACATTAGCACTGATACAGTTTAATCTATGCCCACTCCAACACTTCCTTTTGCTCACAATACATTTCATCACCCACAAACCGTATCTGATGACTTACTAGCCAAAAAATCTGGGCAAACAACACATGCAGAGTGTGATGGAAGAGCAGCAGCTGGGGAACTTGCAGTGCATGCTCTAACTTGGGACAGTCTGTGCATAAACAAATTCCAGGTTAATAATTCTACTTTTCATCAAAACTTGTTTTCTCCCTTTATCAGCCAGTAAGGCCTGGCAGACACAGGAAGGAAAAATCTTGTGGTAATGAGATTTCAAAAGACAAGTTAAATTTTATTCCTGTAGAAAAGGAAGGACATGAGAAGTAGAAAGTGCTGAGAACAACAAATACGATTATGGGAAGTTGACAGGCTCTGACAAGCTCTTCTGACACCAGAAGGGCCCTTTGCACAACCTCCAAGCCCAGGCTAACCCAGCAAACCAGCATATGACAGAGAGTATCTCTGCGTGCGCCTGTCTTTTTTCCGCAAGAAGCTGTTTTTTTCAGATGGTCTAAAAGCCTGTGTAAGGGAAATTTCCACCTTTAATGTAGTTACCCACAGAGATTGTTATGGCTTTTGCTCTTGGCAAATCCAGCCATCTCAGTTTCTAGATCTGTGAGATCCACGGACAAGGACTTTATTCTCAGTATTACCAGTTTTTGTGTTAACTATGGTCGTGTAGCTTTTGTGGTTTCCCTTCATTTCCCCTCTACATCCAGAAATTGATTTTAAGCTAGGCAAGTTAGTTTTTCTGTGTTTCCTTCTACTGTTAGTAAAGTAAAACAATCACTGTCACGGGTGACACCGAGCACCTTCCCTTAGACTCTTGCCCTCAGTTGCTGCTGTCTCTCCACAAACCATATGGGAATCCCGAGGTGAGCCTCCTAAGCAGAATTAGCATCATAAACACTTCAGAGGCTTCAACTAACCTGTCTGAAAAACAAAGGTAGTATTTAACCCTGCTTATAAGAAACTTAGAAGACTGCAGATGAGGAGTGCTAAACGGATAAACATAATAATCACCAACTACCCAGAGTGGCAGCAGCCCTCTCCTCATATAGTCTCTGCCTTTGCATGCAAATGAATGCAGAACTAACCCTCGATATAGCCACGTAGTTTTGTATGCCCTTTATGTAAGACTGGTAATACTACTTGCATCACACCTCTGGTCTGGGATTAGAGTCACTGGTTAAGAGATTTGCAGAACCCTGTGCTCAAAGCAAGGTCACCTAGAGCTCGTTACCCAGGACCATGTCCAGACGGCTTTTGAATATCTCCAAGGATGGAGACTTCCCAGCCTTTCTGGGCAACTTATTGCAGTGTTCAACCACCCTCAGTTAAAAAAAAAATGTTCAGACAGAATTTCATGTGTTTCAGTTTGTACCCACATTTCGATGAATTTGTTCCCAGATTGGTAGATCTGCTCATAGTGTGAGATTCATTTCACCTTGAGACTGATTCAGCTGAGTTAAAGTAAGTCTCTTAAGTCAAAGTCTGTATAGCTTATATACAAAAGGGCCAGGCAGAGACTGAGTTGCATCTATAGACTGTGAGACAACCCCCCTCTGGCTGGTGTGCTGAGAGCAAGTTGGAAGAGTCCCAAGCAGAGCCAGAGAGTGAGGTAAGGAGTAAGCAGCATGAATGGTCAAAGACCAGTGCTTGGATTTGCTCTCTAGCACTCTCTTTTCTGCTTCATTGCTGCAGCCTGTAAGGAGTAGCATTTCCTCTTACAGATGCCTGAAAGATTAGTTACACTCATAGTCCTCATCATGCAGAGGGCTTCGTGCCATTAATGCAGCATTCTTTTGGCTCCTGAATGGATAGCCTCTAATGGGGATCCAGAAAGGGAAAGATTTTAAAAACATACTCTCTGTGTATTATGGGATGGATATGGAGAATGTAATTTCTGCCTGCTTATAAAACAAACAGCACCTAAAAACATTTAAAAATGACTTTGTGTTCCCTATCACACAAGGTTTTTGGAGATGGGTAAGCTTCAACAGGGGGAGATCCACAGTATATCAAATGCAGAAGAAGCGTTGATTATTAGCTGGTCCAACCTACCGTATATCAAATAATCTCTGCATCAAATCACTCATTTTAAGGTGTAGAATAAACGTTTTAAACTCTTTTAGAACATTTAAATTTATTTCACTTATTAAATAAGGTTTAATTTACTAAATAGATAACTTAGTTTATGGATAACGTAAAGAAAATGTACCATCCTTTCACGTCAAAATTTGGCTGGAAGCATCTATTGCAATTCTGTATTATTGTTTTCTTCTTGGTGGGTACTTTCAAGTGGAAGTTAGATCTTTTAGCTGTTTCATAAATGGTTTAAGAAGCTCAATATCTTCTTTTTGTGGACTGGGAAACATTATTTTCTTCTCTCAGATGTCACTAACTTATACACATCCTTCTTGTATTACAGGTATCATATTTCCACTGACGACCTTTCCACTGTCAGCCTTAAAAGTGGAGCTATTGCTATCCTCCAGCCTAATATTCCAATACTGGTATATATGCACTAAAAAAAAAAATTTGTCTTTTACAGTACTGCTTTGTGATTGATCCAGGGTCTTATAGCTAATCTGTGTCAGGAACAAGAAATGAACTCCATTTCCTAAATGTCAGTCCAGCAATGTACTCACTACAGAATCACTGGAAAATAAATTACAGTGTAACCCAAAGTCTGGGGAAGTTTTCTAGTGACTCTCAGGTGCTTTACAGCCAGAAGTTACCTCATTTTTGGCATTACATCTATATAGTTGAGTTCAGACCACGCATTTCTTTTCCACTTCAGAAACTGCCTCAAGACACAGTGGTTGGTTGTCAGCTCTTCCTTTGTTTGTGTACACTAGCCCAACTACCATATTAGTAGCCTTCCCTTTTTGTACTCTAACATTAATACGAAGCTTTGGGAACTTACTAGGAAAAGTTTAGGACTCTCTCTTACATGGAGATGGGAGATGAGAAGTTTTACAAACCCTCAGATGAAGAATATGTAAATATCATTGTCTTTAATAGGAACCTCATTTATCGGTCTTCAACATTGGAAAGGTATTTATTTTACCTTCATTTTTACTTTCCAACAGATATGGTTAGAGACAAGAAAATTTAGAAATAAAGGAATGGAACATTATTTTGTTCCATAATGGTGCTAGCTTCTTGTTTTTATTTTATCTTAAAACCTTTTCCTTAATTCTGCTTTCCCAAAGGAATGTTAGTGGGTGGAGACCCATTTATCTAGCTTCAGCACTTGTGTCTTCATCCTATGTGCCTGATGATTCCCCGATCTCTCTCTCTATGCAAGTAAATAAATAAACAAACAAGTATTTATAATAAATAAATTCCCTTCCTAGTTGTAGGAGAAACATTGAGGACTTTTGAAGGCCTTCAGAGGGAGATCCACTCCAACTAAAATAAACTTTTAAATTCATTAATGTCAATAACTAAGTGCTTACTTTTAGCTCATTTTGGACATCTTCAAAAGCACCCATTTCCTTCTGTTGCTGATTCATTTACTTGAGGAAGACTAATCCAACAGGTAGTTACTTAGCCATTAGACACAAATCCCCAAATCCCAAATAAGTCAAAGGCAGGATTTTTTTTTTTATATGGGATAGGTGCTTTATTTTTATATCGATATGTGATATGGCAAATGATATTTATTACATACTTTTGACCATCTGTACTAAAATCTCCTTGGCATTTCAAATGTCTCTCATAATTGTTTCTGTTTATGCCAAATTTCATTCCTCTCAGGCTATAAGACCAGATCAGGCACCAAGGAGTCAGGTAATGCTGGAGGATGTAAGATCATGTGCATGAGAGATAGAATTCTGAGAACAGCGTACAATAGTCAGAAAGAATGGAAGAAAATTCTTGATGGTATAATTTGTAATAATAGCCAGACAGCAAGATTTCGGATTATATGATACCTGAGGGTAACCATCCCTGGACAGTGCTAAAATATTCCTTCATTCTGTACTGCGTGTACTACCTGTGCACAGAATGTCTGTTATCTGTGATATCAGAAAAGTGTTTTGGGAACATTAAGATTTTTAGCGGACATTTTATCCCTTTTTTTAGAGGAATAAAGTACTAAATGTCACTTAGACATCATATCCCTCACCATGGTAACTTTTGGGCCTGTTGACCCATCTCAAGCCAAATTGGAAGACAAGTAGGAGTTTCCAAGGCAGTTATGTTACTACCTTTGTGATGAATATTGATGTCTGGGTGAAAAGGAGGTCCAGCCTAATGGCCCAGCTAAGACAAAGCTGAAGGATCTGGCTGGCGCCTCAGCACGTGTTTGTCTAGGATAACAACAGCACTGCTGCCTCTTAGTTCATTGGGGTGCACTAGAGATGTGGAGAAGTTTTGGGGCTGTTATGAGGGGAGAGAGGTTGGGGAGAAGACTGTCCATCTATAATGGATATGGGCTTCATTTTATCTCCCACTTATATAATTTTTAAAAATTTACTTGCAAAATATATGTAGTTCTGAGTACAGGAGCAGAAGGCTCGATTTGGTCTTTATTCCCTGACAGGGAAGTGTTTTGACATACCTATTCAAGGGACAGATACCATTATATTCTGCCTGCTCACTCATATTCTTCCTTTCCTATGTTTAACAGTTTTATCTACGGGCTATTACTAAGTGTGCTCACTGGTGTACATATTCTTATAGCTTTTTCAGGAAATGCTGCTTGTTATTTCTCTGGGTGGATGGCCAAATATTGTTCTTTTTCTTTCTACTCTTGGCAATTAAAAAATGTGGTTTTTGTTTAAGTCATAATTAAAGAAAGAAAGCTTACTGAGGTGCTTAGGACTGGGAATGGGGATGAGAACTTCTCTTAAGAGTGTGGAAGAACTACAGAAGCTGAAAGAATTTAATTTCAAGAACTAGGTCGTGATTCTGGGAGCTTTACAAAAACAGCAAGGAGCTGGATATGCCACAGGTGTCTCAAATCATAAACTGTGTAATAACACCACTTCTCAGCACTTTGAGAGACCTTTAATAATGGCTCAAAATAAAGGAGTGCTCAGTGCTCATGATTAAAACTAATTTCAAGAGAGAGACTAAAATGTCTAACCAATAGCTTTTCTGCATGACAAGGGGAAAAGAATAGGCCTCATAAACTGTAATGAAGGACTTCTTACCTATTTGATATAAGGACAAAAATTTCCCAACCATTCCTTCCCCTGACAATGGGACCAGGGGTACTCTGTGAGGACAGGAAAGTGACCCTCACCACAATAACATCTAACTGGCCAAGTCCCACGGCATTCTCACAATGCACTCTTCTCACACATGCAGTGAAGACAGTCTTCATGAATCTTTTATCCCCCCGTAGACATTCTGATAAACCCCAGTCCTTCACTATGACCTTGAAGAACCAGAAGTCAATGGCTGAGACACCAAACACCCATGGCCCATCAGTTAAAAATTTACATACAGTCTTTGCCATGCGATATAACATGTAACTGAAGAACAAGGCACCACATAAGGTATATGTGCCATTCAAGGAAGGATGTTCTTACTGGTGGAAGACATGTTTAGCTAACTTAGTCAAGTCTAATCTAACTTAACTCTAAAGTTCTTATAAATTCCTGGAGCACCTGCAGGGAGAGGTTTCTCTGTGTTCAGTACAGAGGGAGCCATTTTAGGCTGGAGTGTTCTATTATTTTAGCACTAAGCTAATCTTTGCATCACTAAGAAAAATGCATATATGTGTTATTTACTGCTGAGCTGGTTTAAGTGATTTCTGGAAAACACTAGGTCATCTCTTGCATCCTTCTCTTTGTTTTGTTTCCTGCAAGGAGTGTTTACCTTAAAGAGTATGCTGGTGAGGCCTTCATGTTTTGTAGTGCAGGTGGTTATGTTCTTTGAAGTTTTATGCCCCTAAAAGTAGGATTTAAAAATCTTCTTCACTTAATCTATCAAAAATTTAGAAGTTAAAGGTCAAAAAGATTGATTTACCATTCTTTAAAATAAGACCTTATTATGATATATGGGACAATTGTGCTTTTCATATCTATTAATTTCAGATCTTTGCAAGGGCATGGACTACCTACTGCCATATGCCCTATCAATAGCATATGAGATGCCTTTGCATCTTCTCATGTGCTCTGGGTTGTGGTGTCAATGACTGAAGCTGTCGTGAAGCTGAGCTTTGATTGACTATCAAACAAAACATGTGCTAGACATGAATTTTCCCCCAAATCAGGCTTTCAATGCAAGATATAGCTTTAAATGCCATCTTATTTCTGAGGTTTGTAGCATAAACAGAAAAGAACTGAGGAAAAAAAAAGATATGTGATATGTTGCAAGAACTTATATATTTGGCACAAGGTAACTGAGGATAATGAGGAATATCTACTGAGAAAGAAATACAGCAGATTGCTCAGGAAACCTTTGGATCTCATCAGGGAAAATGCTTCTGATACAAGAAGTAATATAACCAAATAAAGAAAAGACTCTTTTATATACTTGGGCAATTGTGAGGAATGGATGAGAATCTGAGGTTGGAAGGTCCATTTAAGATTGGCCATTAGAAAAAAAGGGCAAGAAGGAGGAAGAGCAGCTGAGTGAGAAAAGGTAAACTTCAATGAATTCACAGAATGGGTAAGCAAGGTGTCCTGTAAAGGAAAATGCTGTTAAAGGGTTAGTGCTTTAGAAATAATACACACAATAACATAATATCCATCCACAGTTATATACTATCCCACTGTGAAGAAAAGGGAGAAAATACAGTAAGAGAACAGCTTGATTAGAGCACGAACTGTGCATGAACCTTAAATACATGAAAGAATCAATCTGGAAGTAGAAACTAGGTCAGGGTACTGAGGATGAGTGATAAATATAACATGAACATGTAGGAACAAAATTTTAAAAAGCCAAAGCTCAAAACAGGATGTATCTGCCAAGAGATATCAATCAATTCAGAAGTACAATTGTGACAGAGAGAAGGTGAAGAAAAGGATGAACTGGACAGCTGTTCAGCAGAAAAGAAAACTTATTGCTGGATGATACTCAGAAGGTCAAATTTTAAATACGTGATTTAAAAGTAATAACTTTTCTGCTTCAATCCTTACAAGAATGATCAATTGCAACTGAGGGGTTCATACCAGTGCTAAAAGTAAAGACGTAAACTTTAAACGGGAAAGGAACAATTAGAGATTAGAGTTTTTCAAGGGATTATGAGTTTCCTAATGAAGAAATGAAAGTACTTCATGATGAAATATTACCTAAGAGCATGTGATTGGTAGGTAATGTCTTGAAAGGTTCATGAAGGGAAAGCCAGTGTCTGTCTTTAAATAAGGAGAAAAGAAGATCGGGGCGTGATTTAGCCACTAGCTTAATTTCTGCTCTCAGAAAACGTTTGAACAACTGACAAAACAATGGCAAAACCAAAAATGGCAAATGACAAAACAGCTGGAAGACAGGGATGTGAATAACAGCCAGTACAGAATTATCAAATCCGTGTGATTTCCTCCTACAAAAGGACAACAGAATTTGAGAACATAAATGCCACTTATCTTGACTTTATTAGGGCTTTCTGTATTGTCTTATATAACAAATTGGAAAAATATGATCAATATTGGGGAAGTTGGCTAAATGATCTTCATAGGTCCCTTCTGACCCAAACCGTGCTATGCTATGATTCTATAAAGCACTGACATGCTGTGGATACAGAAGGGTTAGGAGGTTTCACAGGGTAGGGTGAAATGATGATCAATGGTTTGCAACAAAGAGGAAAGCATATGTCTAGTATGGTTTCCCAGAGATGTCTCGTTAGTCTGTGTTCAGTTTTTTTCTTAATGATCTGAAGAATATGCCCATTCAATTTTCAGGTGACATGGAGCTGGGCAGCATGGCAGGACAGAGAAAAATTGACTAAGTAGCTTGGAAAGAGTAAGATGAAATTGAATAAGGAGAAGTATAATGTGTTATCCTTGGGAAGGAATAAGAAATTAGATGCAAACTGGAAAGGAATGTCTAGTTAAATAGCAATATTTCAGAAAAGGAGCTGGGGACTGCATTGCATCACAAGGACAGCATAAGACACAGATGGAAAAAAGCAAAAGTAATTTTTATATATTCAGAGAATATGGTATGTAGGACCTAAAATACTACTTTCCCTCTGTTATCATCAAGGTTGCAGAAGAGTATCCAAGTCTGAGGTATTGCATTTAAATAAAGGCAACTGACAAGTTCAGAGGAAATAATTAAGAGTGATCCCAAATGTACAAAATAAAACCTGCATTGGAATATTGAAGAGTTAAGAGAAGAGGGCTATGAAGAACAGTAGTCAGACACATGAAAG
>NW_010415856.1:39511-45135 GCF_000710305.1 Buceros rhinoceros silvestris | reverse complement strand
AAAGAGTGTTGCAAAGAAGACAGTAATTTGTCCCTTATTTCCATGGTGAATAGAAAAAATGAGAAATTACAGGAAGGAATGTTCCCGTTAGTAACTGAGAAAACCTGCTGATGTATAAGGGTAGGAAAGTGTTGGTAGATTACCTGTGACATTGTGTCCCTAAAACTGGAGGCAGTGCAGAATAGTTTAGACCAATGTGTGTTAAGAAAACTTAGATATGCTTGATCTAAAGTCAGGCATGGCCTAATGACTACCCGTAGTCTCTTCTGGCTCCGTGATTTTTAAAGTTAGAATTCAGTTCACGTAGTTTGATGCTTATGAATTCCCAGCTGTCAGCCTGTCTTTAGGGGTTATAGTGCGAAAATATTTGAAACAAAAAGGTGATATGATTAAGCCCCAAGCTTGGAGAGTTAACAGATCATAAGCAAGAAGACATGTGCTATTTTGTCTAGAATAAATTCAGTATAAAAAAGAAATTAGTTCTTTTGACATGTGTGTGAAAATGAGAGAGTATGAAAATATATGAAAACCTGTGATGTTTAGTCATTTACTTTCTTGCTTAAGAAAATAATTGTTTTATGTTTATATCGAGAAAAGCCAGAAGCTTGTATTAGAAAGCTCTTTTAAAAAAAAAAAAGTTTATATGTGCTTCCTGAAATAAAGTATGCCCTATATTTACACTATAACATCATCTTCAATAGATATAACCTGAATAAAGGTTTAAAATGAAGACTGAAAAAATACATTAGGTAACATTCTCTTCAAAATATGGTAACCTACAGCAATTCAGTCCTTCCTAAAGCCAAAGATTTTGTTCTGCAAAACTAATTTATAAATCATGTTCCATTCAGATGATTTAGCAGTATTCAAATAAGAGATTCTTCACAGAGAAGAAAACTATCCCAGCCTTCGCAAAACTGATTAAGAGATTTCTAGGGGAGCCTTGGGTTGTGACACCTCTACTACAGTATCAGAACTGCTCATGATAGAAAAAAAGAAAGAAAACCCCAACACAGGTGAGAATGCAGCTCCAGGTAAGTAGAGTTCTTTCACCACTAACATTTAATATAAAAGTGAATTCATAAGATTAAGCAAGGAAAAAAAAGCAAAGAAATAGAGAGTTCAGGTTTTATTTCAACTGTCACAATTTGTGAAGAACCTCTTAAAATGCTTTCTTGCTAACATTAACTTTACTTGGCTTGATTAGAAAGATGAGGCTTATGCCTGCATGCATCCGGATTTTGAATATAAAGAGCTGTTCAGGTTGTACTTCACTTGGAATAGAACTACAGGTCTTGTGAAGAGGATGCACCCTCATAACTGAAGTAATATTTAAAATATTTTTAACTCAGGGCATGTTCCAGCCCTTCCAAATCGTTCATCGGGGAAAGAGGTTTGAGTATTAGAGAAGGCAGCTTAATTTTCCATTTGCTAACTATAGCCCAGTGATGCCTGAAATGCAGGCAAACAATTGCTCAAAATCCAATTAAAAGCAAAGATGCTGTAGGAATTCAGTTGGTGAGAGGTGTTTGTGTTTTGGTAAAACCTGGCTTTTCATATAACTTTCTTGTACTTGCTTTAGAATAATCCGTGGCAGTTTGGTTAATTTGTATTCAAATAGTAGTTCGTTAAGTTGGCTTGTGAGGTTCATGATGTATTTAAAGTCTTGTATTGAAGGATGAGTCAACACTGAGAGTAGCAAAAAATACAGACTTTGGATGTCTGGTGCTGATTCTCTTCTCAGGCCTTCTTTGCCATACTGTATTCCAGTTGACTGCAATGGAGTTACTCTTTATGTGTACTGGAGTTGAAAAAGATAAAACAGTGGAAGACACATACATGAATCGTGAAAATAGGGACATGGAGAATTCACCTGTCCAGGGCAGGGCTACCTCCATCTTGACAAATGCAATGGCTCCAGACAGTGATTCTGAGTCCACAGGCCAAGCGGGTTGTGGTTAGGGGTACCCCGCACGTCAGCAACTCTACCATACCCATGCTGTGAAACAAATGCTCAGCCCTGAGGCCTGTGGAATGCCTTTTCAGGTCTCATTATTATTTCGTGTGTGTTGTTTCTGGTTGAAAGTGTCTGTGATAGTCTTAGGGGACTATTGCAGCCTGCCAGATTGCAGCGATTAAGAGGAATGACATTTGTCTAGAAGAGGAATAAGAAGCGTGTATCTCTTCTTCACACCTGAGTTGGCACCTGGACAGGCTTGTGACAGCTGATGTGATGTCTCTACCAAGCCTCTTCCAAATCCACTCTGCTTCAGTGAAATGGGAGGTACCAAGACCACCTTCAGTGCTGGCTGAAGCAGGTAAGTATGCCTGGAGGAGCATGCAGGACCAAGCACCCACATTGTTTTGTAGGGACAGAAAAGGAAAAGCAGGAATAGACCTAATGCTCTGCAGGAGTATTTGTGTATTTTTTTGATTTTCCATGAAGAGATGTGGCAAGGAAGCTAGCCTTTTCTTTAGACTTGAGGAATAACTTGGAAAATAGCCTTCATGGGTGGGGTTTTGCTTAGTTTAGGGCCAAAAGGTACAGGATGCTTTGCATTCAGCAGACCAAAATGGCTCTTGTGCATGTTGTCTGTCTTTCGCTCGTTCCTTATCTCTTGACCTGCCAGGATTGTCCGATTTGATGGTGAATCATCCAGTTTCCTTGGTAAGGAAATTGTTAAGATTCTTTAGTGGCTTCCAGTTTAGGTTCTAATACCAGGCATAGAAACCAGGAGGATACTGTTTTCTGTAGGAGAGCTATGGGATCCTATTTTCTGTTCACAGCTTACCTGTGCTTTGTGTGGGAATCTTGTAAGGGCCTGGGCTGTCACTGGAATAAAGCATGTGACCCTGGTGACATGCTTCTTGTTTCCCAGTGCATTGCATAGAAAAAAGGCCAAAGTGTCCCAAGTCTGTAGAGAATGCTACAGAGTGGGTGGGGAGAAGGCATCCATGGAGGTTCCCACGTTAGAGGGGACACTTGGATCCAGGTTACTTGTGGAGAGGCCACGGTTCCTGACAGTGTGCCTTTTCGCAAAGTTTTGAGGCAGCCAGCTGAGTCTGTGCTGGGACTACTGGTTTACCATGCATCACCTGCCAGACCCAGGTGTAAAGCTGGGTAAAGCTAACAGTGCTCTGCATCCCATGGGTTCATGGGTTTCCCCATCCCGTGCTCACACAAGTTAGGAGATGCTGGCACAGTGTGTTAATCGGAAAATCAGCCCTGGAAAGAGAGTTTCCAAGCCTATACCAAAGGGTCAGGAGCATCCATGGTGGTGTGACATACGGCTGGGGCATACAGCAGGATACCCTAAATATTAGGGCACTTCAGGCAGGGCATTCTGAGCAAGAGGGATATAAAGAGAGGCTTTTCACTTAGAAATCCACACCAGTGACAGGAAATGTCCTCCAAGTTATGCTTTATGCTTTTGGAAATATTTTTATTTAAATACATGTTATCCCTTATAGCCTTTCAGTCGTCAGGCCTCATTTGTCTTGAAGTTTAGTTTCCACCATATGTTTACGATCATACCGTCATTCTAAAGAACCACAGCTGATGAGCTGCTCGGAAATGTTTTGTCATGCTGTATATGAGCTTTTTTGCTTTGCAGCTAAATGTTTTTACGTTTAACTTGCACCCCTTCTGCGAATAGATGAGTATTCACTGTTAGTACTGTTATTTCATACTTACATAATAGCTATTCATTTGTTTGATGAGTGAATTTTTCCATTAAGGATTTCCAAGCCTCATATCACAATAGTCTGGAGCTGCAATTGCAGTTTGACGCAACCTTGGCTTGCACATAATTAGTACAGAATGGTGCTCTATGCCACCATCTTCCCTATGATGGAAGCTCTGGCTTAGATGGTGCAGAGCGCTTCCATTTGAACGAGACAAAATTGACTCAATTTAGCAACTCCATCTCATTAAAGAGCATCTTGGGACTGAATAACATGCATGTGGTATGATAAAATGTTTCGTAAGTGCATGAGCAAACAGGGATCTTATTACAGAAAGCTATTAGATAAACTTGCAAATGGATTTGTTGGTTTATCTGCATTTATAAAAATACGCAATTCTGTAGTCAAATGATCTATAGATATACTTCATAATTACATTCATTTGACTTTCGGATTGCATTCTGGATACTACTGTGTAAGAATTTAATCAGTGAAATCTAGCAAAGTGAAAGCAGAAACAGATCAAATTTGGTTGCATTAAGCATAATTCAGGACAGGTTTAGAACTCAGTCAATTCTTTTTGCCAGTTGTAAAGTCAGCAGACAACATGTCTGTCAATTTATGTAAAAATACTTTAGAAAGGCATAGGAGTAAGAGAAGAAAAGTAGAAAACTTACCCTTATGATTCAGGACTATCATGGTTCAGGACACACATAGCAGTTTAGGGTCCATTTTCTGGCATTATTTTTGTATTTTAGAACTAAAGACAGTTTGTGCTCCATTAGAAAAGCTATTTTATTAAAGGCATGGCTGTTTGAAAAATAGCGACTGTGACCGCCTCCAGAAGTCTTCATTCCTCCTCATCTTGGAGGCAACCAGGGTTTTTTTTGTTTGTTTGTTCTGTTTTGGTTTTTTATATTTTTCTAACCGCAACCATATCTGTGGTTTTGACTGTGTCAGTAGTACCGTGAAGGTAAGCAGAGTTTCATTTAGATTTATTATTCGGACATTCATGTCTGAAATCCTACAGAATTTATAACACGTGAATGGCAGGAGCCCACACTCTCTAAATAGGTCTAGGGCTGCTCTGATATTGCTTCATAGACATAAGACATTGACAGAGTATGGTGGGAGATTGCTTGTCCCTGGCCAGTGGTGAAGGTAACTGGACACAACATGAGAAACCACAGGACTGGACATGAGATATTGCTCAGCATAACAAGGAACTGGCTCCGAAGCTGCCCAAAGTGACCAACAGTGTTGCAAGGGATGGCCGGGTCTCACAAGGGCTGAGGAAGGTTATTGGTAACCCCATCTGTAATGCCAGGTAAGATAGAGATGACCTAGGTAATGGCACCAGAAATACCAAATATAGATTCAGGTGTATCAAAACTGGGACCAATGGGGGAAAAGTAATTAGTGTAAAGTTGATTATTTTGGAGGAAACAAGGGAAAAGAAAATGGGAGGAAGGGAAGTTAAAACATAAGAATATGGAGAGAAAGGGATAAAAGGGCGTGGTCTGGCCCTGCCTAGCATCTGGTCACCATCTGATCTCCTAAGCTGTTTTTCCATGCAGGGGTGCTCTCTGTACTCAGTGTGGGACACCAGTGAGCTTCAAGCTAAATTAGTTGGTGCGCAGGACAAGAGAGCTAGGCCTAGATACTGGAAGGGCTGTAAATGTAGGGGCTGGTTACTGGAGAGACTGTGGGTTGGGGACCAAATATTGGAGAGGCTGTGGGCTTATGCCAGCTACCATAAAGACACGTGTGTTTGTCTGTGTCTGTGTATGTATGTTTATATGTATGTGTGCCTTTTGGGTATACATTTACACTCGCATCCAGACGACTGGAAAGAAAACATCTGTGTCCCAAAGTCACTGACTTTGCCTCCCCTTGGCCGACACTACATACAAAATAGTTGTCCCAGTTCTCACAGCCTT
>NW_010415856.1:36069-39407 GCF_000710305.1 Buceros rhinoceros silvestris | reverse complement strand
TCCCTACCCTCTTGCTTAATTTCTCATGACCCAATTTATTGTGATAATTCAACATAAATTCTAAAACTTCAAATAGGATTTCAGTCTCCATGCCACGCAGGGAGCATTTGCAGTCTGAAATCTATTATAGCTGTGTCTGTGTGGCTGCTAAGAAAGCAGGACAGGGAACATGTTAAAGCGTGCGATATACATTGTCCCGTGTACTATTATCTGTGCCTCCATCTGTAGGGGATGTGGAAAGTTTTAGAGATCATGTCAAATCACTTTAATTTAAAAATATTTTATGAGATATATGAAATAATGTACAGATTTTCCACACCATGAAGTTCCTTACCCTCAAATATTCCCAAAAGTTTACTACTTTTATTCCTTCCATTTTTTTAACAATTTGGTTGTATTTTGTGTATTAAATGTGCCATATAAATATCAAATTCTGAAGCGCAGAACTCATTATTAGTTAATTTTTCTTTCTGCAGAATCCACTTAAAATGTGTAGCTCTATATTGTTGACATCTTTCTTGCAAAAATGCTATTAGCTGTTATTTCAGATGTTACTATTATTATTTTAATTCTGTTATTTATTAAAAAAAAAGAGTGAAAAATTTATACGGAAAACCACCAATCTATTTTCACAACTGAAAATGATGACCGAATCATCTGAATAAGAGGCACAGAAAGCCACAGGATTACTCTTAGCTACTTTGAAAGTAAAATAGCCTGTTGCAAGTCAGTATTTGATGAAACAGCGTGTAAGTCTAGAAAGTTTTTTTAGGACAAGATGAAAAATTGCTGGTGATTAGTATGGTGTTTTTCTTGAATGGTAATGTAAAGGCATTCTCAGCATTAACTTTAGGACCGTACTGATTTTATAAACACAGTTGGAACTCATAGGATTTATGAAAATAGGTATTCAAATATTTGGTACTTCAGGAGCTCCTGCAGCTGTGAAAGACCCAGCGGGGCTTGTTCTTTGGCTCTCACCCTCACTGAAAGGTCTGCCCTGTACATGTTGACTGGCAGACCTGGATGACCAGAGTGGTCAAAGAATATACTGCATCTTATAATGTAACATCACAGCTGATTCTCCTTCCAGTGCAACTGAGGCACTTTGAGGCAGGTTTCTGCTTTTTCACCAGGTAACAGCAGCAGTGTAACCTCTTGCTTCCAGATGTGGCTTGTGGTCACGATACATTGTTGTTTTGTAATCATCATTATCCTCCTACATTGTTGATCAAAGCTGGAGCTTTCCCCTGTGATAGTTCCTCACTTTGTGACAATGCTGGTGGCTTCCTTAAGCTGACCACACATTTGCCGTCATGACAGTATCCATTACTACACTTTATACCCTTGACTTTACAAATTAAATTACCTCTGACTTACAAATTAACTGTTTATATTAATTATAGGGTTTTTTTATGTTTGTCTTTGCTTTTATAAATATTCTTTGCTGTCGCTTCAGGTATTTCTATATTATGTCCATAAATCACTCAAAACATTTACGTCCCCTTTGAACATTTGTCTTTGATTCTTACATACTGCTTCTTCTCTTAACATTTGTTCTGGGAAACTGTTCTGCCTTTTCTGATGTTAACCCGATGTGTTAAAAATAGTCTTCTCCTTTAAATATGGTCTATCTCAATATATGCTTATAAAAAGTGATAGGCCGATGGCCTATTTATTCCCTGGAACCGATGCGAATGGAAGCAGTAGCCCCTTCACAATGAGCTCTGTCCTGATCCAGAGTGCTCTGCCTCGCAGGAGCAGGGAGGCTTGCACTGTTTGTTGCGAAGGTTGGTAAAAGTGACCTACATTGAACAGGAGCACAACTCATTTCACAGGGGTCATTGTCAGTTCCCTGTTTTTCAAGATGTCCATGTGCTCTGGATCCCAGTGGCTGACACGCCATGTAAAATCTTCCATTGCCCATTTCTGAACACCTTTTAGCTTATTGGGACTGTGAATCACCAGTGATCAAACAAGATCTGACCTGGCCTTTGGCGCCATATCTAAAATAAACAGATATTTCAGTCTCCATTCTCCACACCTTTGTCATTCATTGCAGCATCAATTGACATCTGCTCCACAATAAAGAGTCCAGCAGCTGTTCTTTTAGTGTTCAGTGCAGTCCGTTAGTGTTGTAACCAAGTTCCCACATGCATCAAATTGCATCATTTCCCCCTAGATGGGGGTTCCCATCAGCTGCTTCTCTCTGGATGTCAAAAGCCCCGGAAGCACTGTTGGGACATCTGAGAAACCAATGGCATGCCGTGGATCCACTGAGGTATCCATCAGTCGGGTGCTGGATGTCATGTCTACTGTGACATACCAAAAAGCGTAGTGCACCTTTGAAGTGAGTTTTGGGGGAAACACAGGATTTAAGAGGAAGTATGCAGTGCAACAAAGTTTGACAGCTGTCCAAAGTCACAAGTTTAACATGAAGATCTCTGCAGAAGCTAATAGCTGACACACAGTAACAATGAACAGTCTACCACACAAATATCAATATATAACTAAATTAATTTAACCAGTCAACGACACATTAACCAAATAGAGAGATTATGCACGGAAACAGGTGAACTGAAGAAACTCTGGAGAACTCTACCTAAATACTGCTGTATCATGCCCTCATGTCCCTGGAGCCCTCATAGGAATCCATATTTCTTAGTCTCAAAACTTTTTAACAATGGATGATAGGTTAAAAAAAAATAGCATAAAGTCTAAATGACAAACTATATCTTGTTATCAGTATTTTTTTCAGATGCAGTGTCAGACTATACACAATCCTGTGACAGCTTTTGTTTGCTTCCTGGACTAATAAAAAGAGGAACCTCTATAAACCCAGAACACTTATCAAGACCCACCAAACAGTTCTTTTTCAGTAGGGCCAGGGGAGTTTTTGTATAGCCACTTCCTAATATTTTACCCAAAGACATACTGCTTTTGACAGCAATACCACAGGTTTAAAAACTTACATTTTTGAAATGAGAGTTCTCATTGTGTGTTTTGATGATTGCAATTATTTAATGAGGGTTACCAAAGGATGTTTGCAGTAAGTACATTTTGCATGTGCATGGTGCTATATAATCAATGATAATAACAGGCAAATTTGCAGGTATTAGGCTATCTTCCTGACTAAAACTATCACTAAACCTTTGTGTTTTATCACCAATTCAGGTCTGGGATAAATTTGACCTGCTCATTGAAAAAACTTTTGAGAGTCTCAACTCTTTTGCCTCCCGTGAACACCAGACTACACATTATTCTGTGGAAGATGACTGACAAACACTTTTGTTGGGTTGTTCTTGAGTGAAAGATGAAAATCTATTGCATCAGCAGGA
>NW_010415856.1:31031-35977 GCF_000710305.1 Buceros rhinoceros silvestris | reverse complement strand
AGGAATGGCATCTTCAAGATGGTCATGTCATAGTGCTTCCTTTTTCAGGAATGGATTTAACCTCTCTGTCCGGATGAGGCCCTTGAAGGGAAAAATAGAAATAAGTGCCTTATAATTTTCTGGCTTGATGTAGTTTATTTAAGAACAGATAGAAAATTCTCTTCCCTGTCGTTAATGAAGATTTTGACAGCTAGTCTTCTCTGTATTTCTGATACAGCCGGACAAACAAGTTCAGTGTATTAAATCATTAATCTTCTCTTTACAGTATTTAGCAAAACAGCATAGAAAGGAGATGGTAATAATTTTTATTTTTAGTACAGAAGCTCAAAATTGTCTGGTGAGGTCTGTTACCACTTGGATAATCCATGGAACAATAAGTAGAAGAATAAATGTAATTCCCACTGCAATCTTAGCAGCTCCTAAATCCTTCAAGAATACTTGTTTTTGCTTTGATTACACTTGGAAAAAATGTAATCCAATTTTATATTGCTGTTGTATATAATCGCTTGCTCTTTGACTAAACATTATTTCCCATTCAGAAATCCCCATGTAATTTGAAAACAGTGCCCACATCACTGTTATGTATGAATGTGTTGCTGCTGACAGAGAAATGCCCATGGAGATCTTTAGCAAAGTTTTTACCAATTATCATTTGCCTGTGAAAGTACATCATAAGGTTTTGTTTTCCTAGGAATACCATAAATGCAGCCATTATTGAGAGGGCAGGAAGAAGAGTAAGACATGACTTTTCTTTTTCATCTGAATATTTTTAATGCAGGCTTATGCAGAATTCCCAGGGCATATCGCATTTGACGTAGCAAAATGATATTCTTGCAAACCTGCACAAAATCTGCTCTGTATTCAGATGGAATTAAGTCAGCATAATGAAAAAGTAGTGTCGGGCTCCTCCTGAGTCTCCAGCAAAGCCACAGATACTGGCTTTTTATTCTCTGCTGCTCTACTATTCAAATAGAATAATAAATCAGTCATGTGGTTTTTTAATATGTCTGAATGAGATTTCTTCGCATTTTAGGCTTGGTGTATAGTGGGCTGGGTACTTGAATTTAAATTTTCCTGTAAAGCTAAATAATGTAACTTTTCATGGTCCCTCTCCTCCTGAAGCTCTCTTAACAATTTGAGAAAGATTATTTTTTTACTTTATGCACACCTTATACTTCAATATTGGTTATACAAATTCTCCACATGCCGCTGGTAACCCCTGCCAGTGGGCCAACAGACACATGAGCATCAGCTAGATTGTGGGGCAAGAGTGATTTTGAAGAAACGGTCTTAGATATTTCTCCTTGAAACAGTTCTAGAACCCTAGAGAAGATATTATTTCATTCTCTGACACCCAGGGGAACTGAAGTCTCAGCTCTGACCCCAAAGGAGACCCTAAGGGCCAGCCTCAGCGATCGGAAATACAAGTTTTACTTCACACTTTCTGCAAGATGACGAATTCTGTTATCAGTGGTGTTTCAAGATATTCATGAAATGTTTCCGCCTACCTCCTACACGTGACAAGAGTTTCAGAAAAACTATGTCTTAATGGTTACACCAAAGTAGGTACTATTAGGTCATCTGTTGATTTGTTGCTCAGAGGGATTTTTTTTTCTCTACCCAGACAAGTTGTCAAGATACTCTCTCATAAAGCTCCTTGTTTTCAACACCAAATATTTTTCACCATTTCTTGAGTCCTTCAGGTGAGTGGCTCCACTAATCCATAACACAATTGTTAGAGAAAAGTAAACATGATGCAGGCTGCAGCAGCCATTTGCAGCTCACGACGAAATTTGTGTACTTGCTGATTGCCTGAGAAGCATCCTCATTTATTCCTACCACACTAGAGCAGTGATGACTGGATGCTGAGATATGGCTCAGCATTCTGAAAAAGGGCTCCCTGTGCATGTGGAGGGAGCATTAAGGCAGCTGCCCATGTTTATTTCCCCTTTGAGCACTGGACGTACATCATACGAAATGGATGTACGTGGTAGTCAAAAACCTGCACAGACCCAAGGCAGGGTGTCATTGGTTCAGGACCTGGAAGCAGCAGGATAAATTTAAGCATGGGTTAAACACCACCCTGGCATTCACCCAAGGTCTGGGGCAGATTTCGTTGCCTGTGCTAAGTCTCATGTTGCCATGGCTACTGTGCCCTTGCTGGGTGGTCCAAACACATTCGAGGATCTCTGTCTGAGTGACAGGACTGTCTCTAACTGCATTTAGGATGTATCCTGCACGTTGTCATCTATACCAAGAAAACTCTTTGCTGACTTGGTTTGTGAGCTTAGCCTCCCTTTACCCCAAACCCTTTTTTTTTGCTTTGCTGAAGTAAGTTGTGCATTATTGAACACACTTTTAAATAAAACATAAAAAATGAAACGGGAGAATAAGGACCCAAAGATTTCAGTGCTAGTGTTAAAATAGTTTTCACTATTTTAGGGAAATGTAGTACTCAAATTATTGTTCACTCTATACTTTTAATATGCACAGCTGAAGTTATATGTGCCTGAATCATACTTTCATATCAAAAATAAAGCTCCAAATAACCATCACTTTTAGTCTGGTATTCACACAGGATCCTCCCAAAAGTGATTTGATTCCTATCTCTTTGTCTTCTACAAGAATGAAATCTAATGAAGAATACTATATTTTCTTGACAAGTGAATACAGTCGTTTACGAACTGGGTTCTCTTCTTGCATTTTTAGCCTCAACCATGCTTCCCCCTTCCTCAGTCAGATTACTGTAAGACTACATACACAAACCAAAACAAAATAACTGAAGCAAATCTTAGCTCTTTTTGTGCAAAGTCATTTACACTGAGACACCGGAATCTGGAAAACTCACAGGAAAGAAGAATGGCTGAAACAGATTTTTACACTTTTATGGAAGATGGATAACATGTTCTTCTTGGAGAGGAAGCTAGAACACTTTTCCAAAGTCCAGCGGCCCTTTCTGAATGCTAACAGTATGTCTCTGTTTGTGGAAACACAGCATTTCTGTTTTGGCTCCTCTCTTTTGAGCTGAGTGCATGCAACTTTTTCTTCTTGAATGTCTTTGTGTTGTGAAGGACAGTGGAGCAGTTAAGCTCTAACAGCGTCACCTGAGGGTTTCTCCAGTACAAGGGAGTCAGGAGTAATCCAGAGCAGAGAAGGAATAATAACCTCTGGTCCCTGCTTTTCGTAACTACTATATGTTCTGCAACACTAAATAGGAAAAGGTGTGAGTTCTTTTTTTTTTTGTTTTGATACAGTAATTTCTTACAGTGACTTTCAAAATCAATGTCTTTCAAAGACAATGTTTCCAACGTTTTGAAGCCACAAAAGTGCAGGTAAATTAGGTGTACTCCTTACAATCACAGCGAATCCAACACTGAAAAGCTGTGCTGGTATGGAGGAATGTATATATGCATTATATACATGGGGCTGAATTCAGAGCAGTTGATACTGTGGTGGATATCACCCCATGAAGGCTGGTATGCCTTGAACACTGGGAATGTTTGTAATATTCTGGGAGATTTGTCAGATACTTTTACATAGTGTCAGCTTCACACCATTTTCACTTTATTTTTCTTGCACTGCCATGGCTGTCTCCAGCCACATTGAAAGCTCATGAGTGAAGTTAAAATCTGTGTACATAAGAATAGGATCACAAAATGAAACCACAACAAGGTTCCTAGTAAGTGGAAGGTAAATCACAATGGTATGTGGCAGGAAATTTTCTCAACATGTGCATGGATAGAAAATAGTTATCCACTTTACCTGACCTTTATTTTCTTCTTCTTCAGTGCAATCAGACACACTTATTTATGTAACTGATATTAGAATTGCATGCTGTTATATCTGTACACACAGCATATGTGTGTTTAACCATGGATATATCACATACATAGAAAACTATCACTAAGTCAGAAAACTCAAACATATCTTCTAATATGTCCAGCTACACTGTTAAATCCTTTAATTCTTGACCTGTCAAACCACCTTACATCTTCTTCTGCCTTTGAGAAAAATTGACCTCTTTTTTGTTTTGTGACTGTGGAGGAAAATGGGAAACTGAGTATTGGTTATCTAATATTTTGTTTTTCCCTCCTCTAAACTCATTTTTACTCCTGACTGCTGTTGTCGGTCAGGAAAAAGCTTTTGCATGACTGCCAAAAATTCAGAAAAATGTGTTTTTTATTTTTCTGTTCCTTCTTTTTTCCATTTGCCAAATGGACAGTGGATATGTAGGCATCAAAGCAGCAGGCAGAACACTTTAATACATACATTCTCATTTTAGAAAGGAGATAACAAGCAGAGGTGGCCAATGCTGGCTCCTTTTTGTCATGCAGCTGGTGACGTACTAGCTCTCATAACTTATGGAGGCAGGTATTAGATTAGGTACAAGAAACAAGAGGGAGGGTCCAAGCAGAGTACAGATAGTAGTCCTCCTTTCCTTTCTGCTGCGTGTAGACATGCTGCATCCCCGCACTTGAGTGGAATTGCTGCTTGAAGGTACAGCCATTTTCAAAGTTGCCGGGGGAAACCTTTAGAATTGCCAGGATGCCCCTTCTCTCCTGACCACACTCTTTTACAAAGAGTTTAACGGCCATCGGAGGGTCAGTCCCATCTGGGAGCCTGACACCTGGGCACCTATGCTGCTCTGCCCTCCTGCCATGCCGCTGAGTGTGAGGATGCTCGATCCCGAAATTAAGCAAGCCACAATTTTCAAGCCTTCCTCTGAGTTCCCAAATGGATAACAGCCGGGGTAGGTCTCTGTAGATAAAGTTGAAAGTCCTCACTAAGATTATGACACTGGAGTGGTAAGGCCAATACAGGCACTTAAAACAGGAAATGCTTTACAGATGGCTAGAAAGTGGAGTGCTGGCCTTTGGGCCAGAGTTTCAAGCTCTTGTTTCATTCCACTTAACTAGGACTGAAATAGAAACAGTTAGAGGGAAAGA
>NW_010415856.1:20910-30918 GCF_000710305.1 Buceros rhinoceros silvestris | reverse complement strand
GAAAGAGGAAAAAAAGCCCAAAATTCAGAGATTAGCAATACGTAGCTTGCAGCTCAGTTTGTAGGCAGCTGTTCCCTGAAGCATGATCAAAAAAAGTAGCCGAGAGAATTGAAGAAAGAACTCATTTTTGTTGGTAAACATTAGTCAGCTTGTGACTAATAATAACTTCTTTTTGTGTATGATTTAAAAACCACCCTCATCTGGGGTGCTATGACAGGAGATGACCAAGAATGCGAATTTGGGTAGCTAGGACACAAAAAGCAAAGCCAGCCATGACAAGGAGGAAAATTTTAAAATATTCCTTCTGCAAGGACTAGTAAATACCTCGTGAAGACTTTTTAAAAAGAAGTTTGGAAGGTTCAATTTTCTGAAGTTTTTTTCTTCCTTCCAAAATTCTGTGATTAAGTTCATGCATGGCATTATGAAAAATCTTTTTATTCTTGCTTTAAATGCATATCTCTGTGTAACTTGAACTGTGGTGTCATGAGAGCCTGTGAAGACTTTTTCAATTTCCTTCATTGCCCTTGCATCATTTTCCATTTTTTAGGGTGTTATTGTGCTTCATAACTATAACATAAACATAACAATACAGGATACCCTGTACTCTCCCCTTGCAGAACACAGAGGTAGCAAAAGATTCTTTAGACAGAACCCACCCATGAAATCTATGTATTTACATTAATGGCAAACAGAGGACTTGAGTGATGCTCTTGCAGTTTTACATACAGCATGTCATTTAATGGTGCTGTTTGTGGCAGTCTGCAGTTTAAGCAAATTATTTGCTGACACAAAATGTAACTGGAACTGTAGGTTCAGAAGCTTTGCTGCACTCTTTTATCTGCTCCCCTTTCTTCCCGGAGTGTCCTGATCTCCCCTGAAGAAATACTTTGAAAGTCAAAACATTTTTTTTTTTTTTATGAGCTGCATGCTGGGTAATAGTATAAGGACCATATTCTGATTGATCAAAAATGGCTTCTCTTTAAGAACAAGTGTTTTCAGAGTTCTAACTGCAGCAGCTAGATATTTTTTCAGCCATGTGCACAGAGAGATTTCCTAGTACCTGCTTCACACTCTTCCTCCCTAGTATCATGCTGTTTCATACACAGGCAGTTTTTAGAAAGAGATGTAAAAAACACCTTTAATTTAGGCCTTTCCAGTAAACGGAATGATTAATTCCAAAGCAGAATGGTCTGATTAGAGTTGTCCTTGCACAGTGATGCTGTGCCTTATGCGTAGTATAAATTACTTCACTACATGTGGAGCCAGTCTTGATGTGACAGAGAAACTCTAGCTTTCAGAGAGCGGAAAGGGACATCACTGCACGGCTGCCTTCTGCAAGTTCTTACCTCCTGGAGAAGTCATTCAAGGCTGCTGCCAGAGAGAGAGGTGCCTCCTTCCCTTCCTTGCTCAGTGCTGATGTTACAGGTAGGCAGGAAGAGAAGAAGGTCCCTGGATGATGGGTATGTCTTCTCTTTCATTTCACATGCAACTTTAGGCTTCGAAAGAGCAGAGGCAATTTCTTCTGAGTATCATTGGTGGCACAGGGGCCAGGTTTAACACCTGACGGAGACTATAGAATTACAAAACAAGACTTGCTCAAATCCAGAATGACTCATTGTCCAGAAATAAGTGGAGGGGTGACTCAGAAGCTTGTCTGATCAGTGGGAATTTATATCCAATGGGCAGTGTGCTTGGCTCCAGGATCAGGATGTTTCTGGAATGTATTTCTAGGACCAATTGCCAAGGCCTATTCAGTGTGACTTCACAAATGCCTGTCCCTCTGCCTATTTCTAACCCAGCTCCCAGTGTTACATCTCCTCCTTCCATCTGAGATCGCTAGAAAAAGACTCCATAAAACTCCAAAAGCCTCCAATACCCCTTAGCAAATGACACATGTGAGTAGATAAAGCTCCAGTGCACGTGGCAGTTATTGTGCTGCTTAATCCTCATCTACAGAAGTGAAAGTTCAGGGAATAAGTCTCTTTTCAGCACTTCCCCTTCTCACTCCTTCCTCTTCTGTCTGATATTACAGACTACCAGTGTTTTCTAACAAAATTAGAGAAGTGTCAGTATCAGAAGTGCATTCAGGGACCTTCACTTCCAGTGCTAGAGAGGACAAATGTCTGGAAAAAGAGTGTGCTGCCACATCTGCATTGTTTTGCTATTTCTTCACTGCCTCTGCCATCCACTCTAGTTCAGCCTCCTTCTGGTTGCATCCAGCAGCAGTGATACTTTTCCACCTCTCTCTCTGTTTTGTGGCATCCTGTACTACTGCTTGCATATCACCTTCTGAGCTCTAACTTCAATGTGGGCTCTGCTTTGAGTGGGATGTGGGCCTGGTGGCCCCCAGTGGTCCCTTGCAACCTAAATTGTTCCATGGTTGTATGATTCTGACTTCACTTGTATAAGGTAAGTAGAGTCATGGAATTGTTTAGGTTGGAAAAGACCTTTAAGGTCATTGAGCCCAACTGTTAATCTAGCACTGCCAAGTCTAGCACTAAACCATGTCACTAAGCACCACATCTACACCTCTTTAAATACCTCCAGGGATGGTGACTCCACCACTTCCCTGGGCAGCCTGTCGCTCCAGTCTAGGAACAATTTTCTGAGGAAAATTACGTGACTTCCTACTGACAATTATTTAAGAGCGAAACCCAATTGTACTGGATCCAGTATGAAATCTACTGTGTCCCTAGACACTCATTTGTGGGCACTTGGCAAATTAGATTTCCATGTTTTAACGGGAGGCTTTCAGGGGACTGTGCAAGACCATGAGGTTGTCTCATTACTCATTTGCTTGGAGGACTGAACAGCTAGATCTACTTGAAAGGTAACCTAAACTATAGACTTCATACAGTAAACAGAGGTGCCAAACATATCTGGCTGTTCAGCTATGTGTCAGAACTGGAATATAGGCATCGACAAATACACACTCACTCAGCTAAGAAGTTGCTCAGCTCTGTCCCACAGGTACAAGGTCTGCAGGTTTTTCAGTCAGAAAAGAAAGGAGCTCCCTGGGTAAAGGAGGTAGAGGAAGAAGCTAACCTCCCAGGAGATAGCTCAATGGATTATTTTCTTTTCTTTGTTAATGTTTCCATGTCCTCTATAAAAATAAGAACTATCATAGAAACTCACTATTTTGTGAGGGAGCACAGCATTCCGTATCTCTAACACTGTTTATAGGGCAGATACTTTGAGCCTGGGTCCCATCATGATGACAAATAATGTTTCATTGCTCCCTTTGACTGTCTCTTTCTGTATCCATTGTATGTCTTGTCTTACACTTAAATCAGTTCAGGTTATAAATGCTCTGTGACAGGTGCTGTCTTCTTCCATGTTTATGAGTTACTTAGTGTGATTAGACAAATGTTTACTAGATCACTGTTTTTTAACCTCATTTGGTGATAAAACAGAGTGCAGGCCTGCACTTGTGCTCTGGACATATTTTCATACTCCTTCTGAAACTTGTCTTCAGCCAGCCAGGGAGCAGCTGTCCTACTTCAAGTGACAGAGAAGGAAATGGGAGAGCATTGTGAATTTTAAGGGAACAGAGCCTCTGTAGTTGTTGCGAAAAGACCCATCTTCTGGGTCTCTCTTGGTGAAAATACACTGACTGTGGCTGTTTTTGTAGTATTTACACATCATGAGAGCAAGCTGTTCTTGAGATGTTTTTTGGCTTGGCCTTCTGGTAGAAAAAACATGGATCAGAGGAAAGAAAAAGAAATGTCAATAGGACTCTGACTGCCTGGTCATGTGTGTGTGTACGTGCATCAGGTAAGAAGAGGGAGAGAAATAGCAAGGGAGGAAAAATTGAGAGGGTGTGAAAAGTGGGAGGGAAGCGACCAGAGGAAAAAAAACCCTAAAAGGAAGTAGATGTTTTTTTAGAACCTACCAGGGAAGGATACAGAAGGAAAAAAAAAACAAAAAAACCCCCAAAATACAGGGGAAAAAACAAGAGAAAGAGAATTGGACATCATTGGGTTGCTTCCATCAGTTTAGTCAGAAATACAATTAAGCCCTTTACCAGTCATTTGTGTTGTCATCTGACTTCAGTGGTATACTAAACTACCACAAAGAGTCTTTAGTAAAGTATCTCTATCAACTCTTCCGGAGTCTGAGCTGAGAGACACAAATTAATTTTGTTTTTCTTCTTATACAATTTATCTAGAGGTTTTGACTATTTTTAGATTTTCGTAAGTAATGTAGCTATGACTTTCTTTCTTATGACCAACTAGTGAAGCTGACAAAGCAATCAAAGAGAAATTCCATTAGCCTTTTTGTAGCTACTACTCTTGCTCTTCTACTTTCTGTCCCATTTTACTGTGGAGAAGGTTTTTTAACTACGGACTGACATCTCACAACTTTCTTTGGGTGATTGAGTTTCAGACAACTGCAGTATTCAACTCTGATGTCAGAGCTGCTGAGAGAGTGCTGGGCAAGCTGTAGCTTTTTTTTGACTTTGTGCTTTTGTGGAAAGAAGATAAAGATGAAATCTTGGATAAAGATGAAATCTCTTGCAAATGCTGAGGAGACCATGCTTAGGTATGGTCTTAGAGAGTATGTCCACACCCCTCCGTGTGAGGTAATGCAGATGTGAATCTTTCAGGACTCCTTTCGAGGACATCCCTGACTTGTCTTCCATGGAGCCAGCCAAAGAGTTATGCACCACGCAAATGTATGGCTCCTCCAAAGTGTGTGTCATGCAAAGGTATAGCTCTTCCAGTCATAGCAGTATTATATCCTACCTGAATAATGCAAGGCAGGTCAGCCCTCCTCCGGAGCAGAGGAGAGCTGAATGAGGTGGATGGCTGTGCAGTCTGGGAGCACCAGAGCACTGGGGTTGACTTGTTCTGTTCATCTGCTGTACCTGCCATGATCTCCTGTCAGGGTTGATCTGCTCAGTTGATGAATTGCATCAGTTCTTAACTAGAGAAGCTGCACATCAGGAAGTCAAGCTGCAATCAAGAATACCTACCAGCAGAGAAACCATCACCTGGGGCTGGAATGGAGTCACAGAGAGGATGCAGCAATATTTAAACAAGTCTTACTGAGACTGTGGGGACCTGGATATCCCTGAGACTCATTGGTATCCTTAGAGTAGATGAGATTATTGGTTTCACATACAGTTTTGAATTTGCTTTTTTATTACCCATTCTATTTCTCATTTTAATACTTTGATGATTTTCTTTGTCATCTGTGTAATTTTAATTAAATAAATTAGCTTTAATTCTGAGTCAGTGCCTTGGGATCAATCTATTTCTTTCCCGTTGTCATTTCTGTCCATGGCATACAGCTCTTGGTGACATCTGTAGTCTGTCTAAATATAAAAGGTTTTTAAAAATGGGAGCAAATGAGGAAAATGTCAGGAAAAAAACACCACAGTCTAGCTGTGATTTACATGGAAAAACATTTTTAATCTCAAGCTGATTGTTGAGATAATTTCAAATGCTGATCTCAGACAGAAGTCCCCTTTATGGATCAAAAGTGGACATTGTTCTCTGAACAAACCTACCCACACCTAAAACTGATTTCCTCTTGGAGGCAGATGACTGCAGAGCAGCTCTCAAAACCTGGTTTGTTACCCCAGTACTTCCACTCAACAGCGAGGTGACACATTTCCTGCTTCATTGGCAGAGAAGGTATTACAAAATCTGATACAGGTAACACAAATCTTATCCACGTTTCATGCTGATCAAATGAAAATCAACATCTCCACCCCTCAAAATGCTGGGGAGGTGGGGGTTGGGGGAACCCTCTTTCCAGTCACATACAGTGAGAAATCTCTTGTCACCCCTGTTTAAGAATTATTGCTGACAAGAGTGATTCATTGTCATTATGCTGTTACTCATTGAGGGTATAGGCAGGAAAAAGGCAGGAGCAGTTTGCAGAGTTTGGGAAGAAGAACACAAGTTAGGGAAGACTGTGAAGAAGACACGCTGAGCTGTATTTAGCTGGAGTGGTCTCCGTGCCTGCAGCACCTCTGAAAAGGAGGTAGTTTTCTTATAGAAATAAGTAGGTCCATTGTGTTATAATCCATCATACGGTATATGAAACATACAGATGGGGGACTAGTGATACTCACAGCAAGAAAGAAAATGTAATTAAAAAGCAAAGGAAGCTGAGTCAGGCATGTTTGCGCCGACTAGGCAGGAGCATCCAGTGGTGCAGTATGAATGTGCAAGGACATAAGCTAATGTGTTAAATAAATAATAATAGGTGCTGAGAAATAAAATCACTAGTGATATACTACACAGCTATGATGGTGCCAACAAGGAAACAAAAGTTGTTGAGGAATAAACAACAAAATCTTTTTGGAAGTCATAATAGCACTTCTGTTCGTTGCTTGGTGTCACATATTTGACTACAAAGCAAAACTGAGAGAGAAAAAGGTATAATAATTTTGGACCCTGTTAGGAATTTTATCAGGCTATAAAGATACATTTCATAGTGTGCCAGCATACGTTTCAGCACCTGTGAAATAAAAGTGCTTTCACACAGAAATAATTGAGCTCATCTTTTTGTACAAACCTTAATAATACATTAAATGAAAACTACGACCTTAATCATATACTTCCTTTAAGTCTGAAATAAAGAAATCAGCAATAACCACTACATTTAAATTACTAGCTTTTTTTTTTTCAGTGCATCATTTTTTCTCAAGGCTCACACAAAGCCTTGGAAAAGAAGAGTCAAGAGTAAAAAGAGCCATGAGGCAGCAGGGGTTACCTATCCACAGCACTGCTGCTCTGTGTCAGAAAATCAAGGCTCTACTTCCTGCTAGGGCTCTCTGTTACAACAAAGCCAGTATGCACAAATAGCTAAGATAACCCATAGTAAGCAGAAACCCAGCTACAATAAGAGACAAGAAACGGAGACTGCAGGGCACAAATTCCCATATAAAATAATGGGAAGGGAAGGACCTGAGATATAGGTCAGTTGAGTTGGTTATAAACTCATGATAGCAGTGAAGCTGTAACTGAAGATAACTTCAAAGTAGGGGCAGGATATAGAAAATGAAAGACTTCTTTAATTAAAAAAATCTCCTGAAGTGGGAAAAAAAGCAGCAAGATCCTTTTCCTTTCCAGCAGCTAGAGGGGAGTGGAGTTTCAATTTTATAAATTGGTAACTAATCCAGAACTACTAATCTCTCTATAAACTACTAATCTCTTACTTATGCCCCAGGTCTAATATCCTTCTCATTCCTGCATTTGAAAGTGTCATTCAAAATGCTTAGGATATTGAAGTTTCAACTTTCCTGGGGAAATGAAGAAAGAACTGTGGTTTCTGCAGAATACTTGAAAATTATTTTCTAGTTAATAAGCTGTAACCACAGATAAATTAAAAAAAAAATATATATAAAAAAAGGATTTCCCAGCGGAGTTAAGATGTCTCCAAAATAACATGACAATTGATAGCATCAATCATGTCATCAGTTTTGCAGTTATCCTAAACAATAGAAAATTCCCAGATGTATAAAATTAGGCCACTGAAACAACCTTAACTCTGCCCAGTAGTCCCATGGTGCAACAGCCATATGATTATGATTAAAACTTCTCAGCAACTGCAGTCCCAGAGCAGAATAAATTACTTTTCCATTTTTTGATGTTTTATTTTAAATTCTCTTACACTAACCTCTGTTACCTTTGCTGCAATGAGTAAAATTTTGAAAAGAAGTGTTTAAGATTACATGGCATTTGGTGCCAAGATTAGCATAGCTGAAAATTCATCTGCATATGACTATTCCCATCAGTGAAGCTATCAAAGAACTTTTCTCTTTTCAAAGATGTTTTAAAACCTTTTGCTCTTGATGGGACTGAAGGCAAACGTCTCCTCTTGGCTGTGATGGTCAGCACCTTGCTTTGTTTCCAACATGCACTAAGTAAGTCAACAGCATAATGCTGCTGGCAAGTTAAATCCACGCTTAAGCTGCTCCTGTAGGGGCACCTAATTAGCAGGGTGAATTTGCCCCTGATCTTCTGCTATCAGCTAATCTAAGTCTTTGCTTTTTGAGAGTGCATTGCTGTTATTTACAACCTCAGTTTTGTCTATGTTGTCAGAAGCTTGGAGTCCTTGGTAGGACATGGTCCTATTCTGTGAGAAAAATAAACAGATATATTCTTCTAGCCCAGGTAATGGGCCTCATGTTTTTGTAACAGAATTATTTGAGTTCAGTTTTCCCTTTTAAAGTTCCAAGTGTAACAGCAAGGGTGGCCATGCATTTGTTACATCTCCTGTTTTGGTTCATCACCGTAAAAAGCCAATGCAAATGATACCGATAGCCATTCCTGTAAAGCTCTTTGCCATTCCTGTCCAAGACAAGCTCTAGCTGGCTTTCTTTTCCAAGTTTCTAAGCTATTTATTCTTGCTCCTTCCCATCCCCCAAATTTGAGGCTTGTTATGTTATGAATTTTCTTTCTCTTTGTCTCTCTTTCCTGGCAAGTGTTCTCTTTGCAGCTAAATCCTTCCTTTCTGTTGCCAGGCACAATTTTTTTTTTTCTGTTAGGTTGCTAGGCAATATTAGTTTTCTTCTTATTTTACTACTCATGTGACTTCTGCTCACCATCCTCTTCCAACATTACCCCACACCTTTTATTCATTACCACCTCTGCTTGCACATACATAGCTCAATAAAATTAAACAAGTGAACACCAGAAGGGCCTTACATGAAGAGTCTTTGATATAGCTAGCTTTTAAAAGCCAAAAGTTATAGCAAAATTCAAATTTTAAAAAATGAGATTTTATATTTCCTTTTAATAAACCCCAAATTTATATGAACAAATCTGGTGAAATGAGGAAGACTGTGGCTGTAATTATCCTAGGTTTATTGCCTAATAGATTGCTTATTAAGCATAGCATAAAGGACGACTGAGGTTAAGTTTTACTTCTCTGTGTTTGTTTAAAAACCCATCACAGAATCCCCCTGCAATCTAATTTATTAAACACACTTCAGCAAACTGTAGCACGAATAAGATGTCAATTCTTTATCCTTCATCAGAAAAGAAGGGGCTAAATGACTGGTATTTTGTATCAGCCGATTCAAGCAATACATTGCTGACATGCTGTCTCACATGACGGTATGGAAATTACCTTCTTAACAGGCATGAAATACACGATTTTTTAAATTGTCTTTGAAATTTTCTCGAAGTTTTTCTTCCACTGATGCTGCAGCACTGATGATAGTGCTCGCCCACCTAAACTGCTTCTGTCATATAATTTCATCATTGGCTTGTGTTCAAAATGACACACAGCAGCTTGGAACAAATGGGTCATTATCACAGCTGATAAACTCAACAGAAGAGATTCAACTCAGACTCTCCTGCACCAGACTTAGTCTTTCCTTATGGGGAGCTGCTTAAGTTGCCCTTCTAGAGTCAGTTTTTTTTCCTATGCAAAGCTTCTGTCATCTAGTTTATATCTGAGTTCTCTTCTGTTACGAGAGACCCAAACAGAAGCCCTTGATTGCCAGTCTTTCACTTCCCTCCATTCATGACAAAGACCCAGAGAAGCTAAGAGAAGCCCTCACAGTGGTGTGTTCCCATTCCTTCTCTCCATTTCACCCTCCGTGCAGAGCAGTCCTTGCTCTTCATTGCCTCTACAGAGCAAAAGAGCTTCCCTTGGCCACAGCCGGCCTTTATGATTGCTCACTTCATCTGTGGGAGGATCTTAGAGGATAAATGGTAGAGTAAAATAATAAACAGAGGTGATATCATAATACCATTTAGAAAAACCATGGTAATCTAATAATGTATCTGGTTCAGACTTACATAGTGCTATCACAATGCACTTTTTGCAATTCCTGTCAAGTGTTGCGCTTCAGTTTTCTTCCCTGTATAGCCTTTGCTGAGATTTCATTCAAATCTGAATGAACTTCTCTCCCTTCTGCATGTCTTTTATGGAGGTTATACTTTGTTAGCTGCAATTTAATAACTGTTAATATATGTTGATATAAGAGGAAAATAAAGCTGAGTTCCTGATCTTTGTTGAATAAAGGCTTCTTTTCACTCTTTC
>NW_010415856.1:9310-20831 GCF_000710305.1 Buceros rhinoceros silvestris | reverse complement strand
CTCTTTCCAGATAACACTGCCAGAAAATCTCAGTTCCTCTTACACACCAGCCCTATAAGAAGGAAAAAAACCCCCATTTATGGATATTCCTTGAACAGGTTTTATATGAAAACACCAATATAAATTCTCAGTCAGTATAGATCAAAGCAGTCTTAGTGACAGCAGTGCAGATTTGTGGTAGCTGAAATCTATGAAAACCTTAAAAATCAATTTGGATGGGCTTCTCTTGTACTACTAAATCCCATCTCTAGCAATTGCAGTTTGTTTTGCCAAATAACCCATTTCATAAATGGATCATGCTGTTTTGCTTTCATATGTGAATATTGCTTTCTTTGTGATGATAGAGCAAGAATTTTCTTTTTCTTTTTGGGGGGGCAGAACATATCTAAAAGAAAGGCATTATTGTGCTGAATATAGAAAAAGTACGTCATGGTCAAAGCAGAAGGAATAAAGAATATAAAGAGTGGAAAATTTCTCTGACTAAATAATCTAAGATCTCTTTTCTGAGTCTTGATTTGACTGGAGAAAGCTGACAATAAGGTCAACTGTCAATATCTGACCATGTTCAACTAGCCTCTGTCATCCTTGAGGTCAAAGATTCTTCTCTGTGTATGACCTATTCCACTAAAGTTGCCTGCTGAAATTTTGCTAAATTGCGAAGAATAACTTTTATAGCAAAAAGCTCAGCTGGATGGCTATTTTGGGGAGTCTTCTAGCTTCTATGGTCCCGAACTGCACCTGAGTGACTAAAATGTTACTGTCAGCAGGGCTTACTCGCTGAACTGGATTAGCACCAAGTTCATGTCCAGTCAGCTCTGGTGTCCTTAGATCTTTCTTCCTTGTGCTTACAGGTCTGGAACTAGTAAGGGGAGAGAAAGCTCTAGCTGGCTTTGACCTGCCAGCATGGATAGATACAGCAGCACGCCTAGACACAGTAGATAGGCAGTCTCCCATATGTCTTGTTTTGGGGACAGAAAGAAAACAAACTGAAAAGCTTTTATCCATACAAAGCAAAAACAAAGACTCCAGCCTTGTCCTTCATTTCCTTCACTGTCCTTCCTTCTTGTCCTTCATTTCCTAATGTCATGTAACATCCGCACCATACTGGAAATCATTGCTCCTGAACCTTAGTTCAGCAGACACCGAGTGACAAACCTTGTCAATGGCTAGAGAGAGCAGGCAGCATTAAGGAGACTGTAATTTCTTTTTTTTTATCCTTATGGTTAAAACCAGAACATAGGCTGACAGAGATAGAAAATGGTTTCAGACTGGTACAGTACTGCATTGTCACTATGTTTTGCACAGAGAGGGTGCAAAGGGCAGCACGAAGAAAAGGTTACTTGAGAAAGGTTGAGTGCCTGCTTCCTCCATAAAAGTTTGTTGTTCTTTTCCTCTCCAAAAGACCTCTTATGAAATAGTACCTCTGTGTTTAATTTCACCAGAGGGGTATGGGTCCTTCCAAGAACAGGTATGGTCGTTAAAGAGCAACCTGTTTACTGACAAAGAGAAAAGCAGATAACCTTACTGGGAGTACAGTGCACTGGCCCAAGCTCTGGCTTGAAAAGGAGTATCTGGGTCAGTCTCCAAAAAAATTATTTCAAAGTAGAGCTTATCCTCCCACTCAACATCTCTATGCCATCCATTATGTGTGATTTTACTTGCAGTTTTCAGTGCAATCCACAGATCTGCAGCTCCATCCTCTCCTGTTTCTGCTCTGTTATTTTCCAAACAGTGAATTTACAGCCCAGATTTGATTTTCACGTGATATGATATCTTTTGGGTGGGGATTATAAATGTCTTATCCACCCCGTTTGTTTGTGTGAAACTAACCTTGACTCACCCTGTGTAGAACTGATCTGAAGCATCAGGCTTTGACAACCCCTCATCGATGGAGGGAGTTAAGGTTATGGTGCCTGGCTTGGCTGGGTGTTTTTCTGCCTTCACCAGTCTGAATTGCAGTCTTTAAGAGACCTTTAATAAGTGCATTTCTTCCCCATCCCATTTTTCCAAAACAGAACTTTAAAAGTGAAGATCTTCAAAGGAGAATATACAGCTTGACAACGAGACCGTAAATCACAGGAATATTCTTGTGGTGGACGATATCATTTGCTGTTTCACTCCATCATCAACATGTAGTGATAATCTTGTGCCATCAGGAATGTTTCCAGCTCAGCAAATGGAAATAGCATATCTGTAGCTATGCTGTAGGTGTCTGGCACCATAACCCAGAACCTTCTAGTTACGAAAAAGCTGTGTCCAAAGGGGAAAGGAAAAACCGGCCAATATGATGGAAATTTCCTAAAATAGTTTGCTTTGAGGGCTGATGTAGGAAAGAGTGCAGCACTTTGATTTTAGGAATCTCAGTCCATTTTGGCAATTTTGCACACAAGTGAAGTGTGAGAATGAATGGGGAGAAACAGGATATGTTTGCATGACCCTTTGTGGGGTCATACACATGGCTGTGTTAGGAATAGAAAGAACCCACCACTTGTGGTAGCTGTTTTCAACAAGCTATCTCATCTAGCATTGCCCTGATGTGCTTGCATTGTCTCCAGGAAGAGATAATTCGTGGAAGACCTGCAGAGCACAGAACTGCTTTTGGCACCTGTAGGAAATTCTGAGGTGGACAATTGTCTTCCCCAAAAGCCTGAGGACAGGTTTGTGCCATGCAGTACCATAACGTGGAAAGCTGCCTGACCTAATACTTATGAGAGCTGTAGTGCCCGAAAGCATGGTGCAAGGGTAATGGAGAAAGAGAGGTGCGGATCTCAAAAGCAATTCAGCTATGTCACAGTGGTGCCACTCCTGGACTAATAAATGCCATATTTCAGCTGCGCACCACTCACAAATGAGGCAAACCAAGCAGCAGCTGCAGACTCCACACTGATGAGGTTAGGGTGTCCTCAGAGCCCAGCTTGTGGTAATGATCTTGATGGGAAGGGAGAACATGTCCTGCCTCTGTCAGCTTTTGCCAAATGTAGTGATAGGGTGACCCATCTTGTTTCTGAAAATCAAACTGGGCCCAGTATGAGCTCACACACTTCTGGAAATTTATGGTGGTTGCCACAAAAGTCTTCTCCAAGAGGAGTGATTGAAAAGAAACAGATCTTAAGAATTTATAAGTTAGCTTTACATCCAGCAAAGCTAAAATAAAATATGTTGATGATAATTTGCTTTCTGTTAATCTTTGTTTGCTAAGATACCTCCATTTCAAAACCTGATGTGTTAGAAGCCATATCCAGTGGAGCTTCCTTTACAAGACTGGGTTTTGATGTGTATGGCTGTGAGATCACACTGGGGTCTGAAGGGTGGTGGCCACTAAAGAAGTACCTGCTGAGTTGCAGGGCAAGGGGACTCAGTGAAGAACAGCACTGCCACCCAGTAGAGCTAAAATGGCAGGACACAACACAGAGCTTCATTTAAAATACGATACCTCTTGAGCCATAGGCTTTAAAGATAACGTGGAAACTGGAGGGATGTCTATTCTGTACTGAAATGTATATTTCTGGTTAAACTACTACATGAAAATAGAAACCTGTTTGTGGGACTCGGTCTCTTTGGCTTTTGTTCATCTGAGTCTTCAAAAAGACAGGCACTCTCTTTGTTGGTAGTGATACTTGCTTTCCAAAATGAGGTCTTAGTTTATCTCCATTTGGCTGGTAGCACCGCCTAGGATATGATTGAGGGGAAAATTCCAGCTGCTGTGCCCTCTTGTAGTGGCTGTCTCAGCCATGGATAGGATAGGAGAAATGATAAGCAGCATATTTAGAGTTTATTTTCTTTCTTTAGCTACTGCTGAGTGAGATGCTACCATGCTAGGCATATTTACATCTGCTGGACCAAAATGACTTCATGATCCGTAGTCTTTTTGGACAAATGTCTCAAATGCATTTTGGCAACACATATCCACTCAAAACCAGCTATCATATCCTTCCTCAATTCTTTCTGAAATCTAAAGGCAATCAAATTATTTCTTTAGAGTGCTTGCACACTTAGAATCAGAAACTTTTATTTGCTGTCCTGAGCCATCCCCAATAAATTCCTATCCAGTCAAATTGTTTTTGTGAGCCAATGGGACTGTTTAGATTAATCAGGCTCCCTTGCAGGAGTCACAATTGCACCAAGAACTTTGTAAGAAACTTTTGCTAAAAGATCTGATGAAGTATGTGCATCATTGTACAAAAACCCCTCCCACTGAACAGAGGAGGACTTTGAAACACCTCCAAAGTGAGATACAGTAGGCTGTAAGCCAGAGCACCTGGAATGGAGGTTTATATATAGTGTTTCCAACCAACTTCTAGAGGCTGGAATGTAAAGAAACAGTCTTGCAGAAGGTTAATACCATGCTGATACTCTTCCTAGAGTGAAGCTTTTAGAGCATTTCACACCAGGGTAGCAAAACTGTTGCTCTCACCACTCAATATCTTCTGGGAGGAATTAAACCTATTGCACTCATATTAAATAAGGGACAGGTTGCAGAATGTGTTGAATCAGTTTCACTTGTTAAAGGTATTAGTTTAAATTTACAGGTCTCATGAGGAACTCAACAGTCTTGCACTCTTTTACATCAGCAGTGAAATTCAGCCAATGTTTCTTTGATATATTTTTGTCCTCTCATTTGGTTTCCTGGACAAATGTCATTCTCTTAGATAAACGAAGTGCTACCAAGCTACCTTGTTAGCCATTTAGATACTTTTTGGCAAAAGGAAAATACTTTCATTTCAATAGGTTTTTCATAAAAAGCCTTTTTTCAATGAAAAAACCTGTGAGGTCAGGCTGTTCCTTTTAGTGGGAAGAAACTGCATCTGAATACAGAGAAAATTTATTTGCATGTGCCACAAATTGTTCCTGCTTACATTATGAACTTCAGGTCCCAAACTGATCACACTAAGTGCATGAAGGCAATACAGCTTCATAGATGCGCTGTCAGAGTTTTGTGTTGAGTCACCTAACTTAGTTTAAATTTCGGTATCTTGGCTACCATGCACAGAGCAGCTGGGGAGCTGATCTCCATGTCAAGTCCTCCAGTTGGGCAGCTCATGATGATGCTCAAAAGACTATGGTAACACAGTCAATGGTGCCTGGGTACATCTGGCACAGGTCTGGCTCCATGCTGCCTTCAGACATCCTACTGCAGGGACATAACCTAATTCTGGCTGTGGACTCGCACAGCTCTGGACAACAATGCTTTTAAATGGAAGTCTGATCTACTAAAAGTTTCCTAAATGCTATTATGGCTTTTTATTTCCTGTGCCATTAAGGTAATGATTGTTTTATTTTCTTCTTGCATGTTGACATACAGCACTTAAACTTTCTTTGTACAGTACTTCTTTAGGTCTGTTTTTCTTTCCTCTCCTACCTTCACATTTTGTGTTTCTATTCTGCATTTGTAGATTCGTTTTCAATTGGTAACCTTTTAAACCAGATCTAATACTGAAACTAAATCAGGAAGAAGGAAGGATGAACTACTATTGTGAGAAAAAGGAAGGATGTCTACCAGCAGTAGTACAGAGCAGCTACAGAAAGGGCAAACAACTCAGAAGGTAGTCTCTTCTTCATGCTTGTAGGATCTCACTGTTTTACTCAGCCTTCATACTGCTGTCTCCCAGCTTGACAGCTGGCAGCTGACAATCCCTTCCTCTCCTCCGGTAACCATGGTTTTCAGTCTCTCAGAGTGGTATCATCAAGGGACTGGAGGTGAGTTAAGGGCTGAGGATACCCTGTGTGTATGCATGTGTTTGTGCGGCAAACCCACCATAAAACCTGAGTGGAAATGGTTCTTAATGGCAGCCTCAATGTACAAATGTCAGCTGTAGCATCTTCACAACCTTAGGGGTTGGAGATATCACATCCAGAGATCTACCACTGCCTTCAAGAAACCGATGTGAGCCATGTGCGACTTGAACCCCATGGATACATTAGGCAGGAGCTCTGAGAGCCGGTAGGGCTGAGATGACCTAGCAGGGCCAAAGTCACAGTCTTCCTGTGGGGACCGCCTCCATCCTAGCGGTCCCTGCTGACCTCTTGCCTGATCTTGGACAGCGTCCTGGTGTGCATTGTGGGGGAAAGCACAGTGCAAATGATAGGCATGACTTTTCTCTCTAGGTCTGGCAGAATGAGCAAAACTTTTTCTTCACACTATTCTGTTTGCACAACCCATCTGCTGAGGAAGAGCCCTTCCAGATGTCCTGCAAGTGCAAATTGCCCCCTCCTGCAGCATTCCGTGTCTAGCCCATGTGGTCGGCAAAAGCCATAAGACAATTTGTGCTGGGGCTGATACTCCATGAGTAGCAAAACCCTGTAAATGCTACCATTTTGACATGTAGCCTTTATAACTCACCACAGAACTTTTACCATCCAGTGTTTTCAACTTCACATTGAAGAATTTTCTACATTAGTGCTCTCATTTCACAAAGTATCTGAAAAATGTAGCTCATTTAATCCAAATATGCAATGTGGATGCATTTATACTAACATGGAGCTGTTTATCCAAACCAACTTCATTTTGCACAGATTGTCACATTGATTTTTTTGTGATTTACTAGGGCCCTCAACTCAAGATCAATGACACCACTGTGAAAAATCTACAGAGAGCCTGGAACTATATAGCTAATGATGGCAATTTAACTTCCAACATTACCAGCTATTTCACAGCAGACCGTTTCAGTAGAAGTGTTCCCTTACTCTCACTGTTTGAAACTTTGCTGGTATTTCACGTGGTGTAAACATTTGCTGGAGGACTATAGAGGTGGTGAGAAGTTCATATATGTGCTTCTGAAGCGATAAAATCGCCTCACAGCTATTCACAATTGTTGGTAACACAGTCTGTTACTAAGAAAAAGGAAATAAAAGCACACTTTGCACCATTTTGCTGGTATTTTCAGCACTGTTCTGTAAAAAGGAGCATGAAGAAAATTGACTCCATGCTGTGTAAACAAACTAATTACTTCGCTGATGAGCCATGTGTATGCATTTATACTAGCTCCACTCTTACACATGTATTTGGATTTTTAAAGTTTTTTTTTCAGTTCTTGGTATTCTACCTGAAATACCTGTTTACTTGAAGAGTGTTCCATGTAACTTAGGAATGAGGATTCTTATTGACAAGTTGACATCTTAGTCAGCTGAGTTTCCTAGTACATCCACTAAGGAGATACAGATTTCTACAATACAAAACCTAATTTAAGTGCTCTGAATACCTCTGGAAAGGTCTATTTTTCTCCATCAACTTCCAGAAGGAATCCTAGAAGATTAGTTAGCAAGTCTTAGAGCAGAAATCTGCTTTGATTTCAAATTTTAAGAAATTCCATTACATTGACATGAGTTGTATGTCTTAACTCATTTCCTCACTTGTTGTCTGTTTTGCCTGAATCATAGACATATTGAGGCCAAGACTGTCTATTATGTTGTTTGCATGACATCTAGCAGAATGCTGTCCCTTCCAGCTCAGTTCTTGGTCCCTACTGAGAAACTAGAAAACTGAGAACTGTATGGGAATTGAGGTTTTTCATGTACAACAACCCAGTACTGAGGAAACGCAAGGAAACCCCTTTGCCCTGGTGTGCTCCAAAATAGCTGCCTCCATCAAAATCAGCTATAAGGGATTGTTGCTGTAAAAAACATTAAGGCACAGGACTCTCTAATGAAATGCAAAGTAAAGATAAAAGACCATCACAGTATTACTTTAGCAGAATGAAGAGTATACAGAGTCAGCTCTGCTCTCTACTTACAGCACTGGGGCTGGTTAGCTGAAGAATCTGTTGAAATCTAGCGGTTTAGTGATTGGGACATAAGCCCTGACAGATAAGATGACAGGCAGAATGGTCATAGGGAAGGAAACTGGTTTGTGTGGGACAACCAGAGCAGCAGTTGTGCAACTAGACAGCACATACAAATGCCAAATATGCAGTACTTCTCCTAGGCAGGACCAAATATGTTGCTGGACAAAAGCCATTCTGCAATGCTAAGTCCTGAGGAATAACTAAGTGTACTACTATTCCTTATGGCTGTGGTGTTCCCTGGGTCTTCTGGTCTTGTGTCAAGATCCATCTCTCTTTTCCAAAGAACTGCAGGCACGAAGTGCTCAGTTTGCTGTACCCAGACTGCTGCTGTTAGCTCCTATTCCCTTCCTAACCTCCCCAGCACTCCACAGAAAATGTTGTCCTTGAACGTTGTCTGAAATGGTTAACGCTTGCCTTCTCATTCCGCTTCCATGACACCCCTGCAGTCTTCCAGCTATTCTATAATATTTCATGGCATGTCTACCCTTCATCACATTTCCTGGCTTGCTTCATCACTCTCCAACTGGTTTAATTTCTTGCTTATCAGAGGTTGCCACTAGAAGATTTTTCTGGTAAGGGAGGAAAAAAAGCCCTAATCACTCTAATGCCTTTGAATTCAGTCCTCTGGGTTTCACAGATTCAGCCTACCTATGGATTTTAATCTCTTTTATACTATTGCTTTCAGCTGGAATACTTCTTTAAAAAAGGGACTTACGCTGGGATTGTATAGAACCAGCATCCACGATTTCACACTTTGCACCTGTCAACAGCACTGATTTTATCTTTTTATCTGTCCATATAGTCATCCAGAGAGGTGTATTTTACAAGCAGTGAGTACTTTGGCATATTTAAATAAGCTTTGGGGAATACTTAGAAATAAGTAGATTTGTGTGGAAGAGAAAAAGATGAGGCCACTGGTGCAGCCTTAAGCTGTCTTGGCTCATTTTATGTCTAGAAAGTTTTAAGTACCTCTTGTGAGGAAATAAGTACAATATAACATTAGCTAAGAAGTCAGGAAGAAACCCTGCTATCAGTATTAAAGATATTACTGAAGATGAGTTTTTAATCAACAGGGCAGATGGACAAGTACTTTAGTGCCCAGTTCTGTCAAGTTGCTTGAACGAAGGGGAACTAATTCTGAAATAATTACACAAGACTTATGTATGGCGAAACCGGAAAAGAGAAGTTAAAAGGAGAGAGGAGCTGAAACAGAAAGTGGCTTTACAATCCGTATTCACAGCAAACGTTTTACCTCTGTCAAAGATTTGCACAGCCGGATTCATAAAGAGCTGAAAACATCTTGATAAAACCTTGCCTGACATCAAGTTGCCTTTTTTGAGGACACCCAGATTATCCTGACAGAGATAAAATACATGCCTTTCGGGGAGCTGGTAGAGAAATGATAACAGCCAGTGGGTAGCTACTGATTTAAAGAAACGCAGTAACAGTTTGTTGAGAGAGCAGATGAGGTGCGGAAATAGTATTTGACATTGGTTCAATGTTCTGACCTCGCTTGTTTTTTCTTTTTTTAGAATTGCCTGTGCTGGCTGTATCATGTCATACTTGCAGATGGAAATTCAATAAGTGTTACCGGTATTAGTGGATATTTGTCCCTCCCTTATGAGAAACCAGACTCTTGTTTAATGACAGCCCATGTTTTTAGGATTAAAGTCTGAAAAAGGATATCAGCCATTTTCAGTTACTTACAGTTACTTACATAGTGACTAACACTATGCAGACTCTTCTGCAGTGTTTAGCTTAGTTACGTTCAAATGCCTCTTTGAGCATTTAAATGAGCTTCCAGTATTTCTACAGAAGGACTCTTCCACAGGTTAATTACATGAAAATATTTATTAATAACTTGCGTCTTTAGTTCCTTTTAAAAAATATCTGAAAAAAAGCCAAGCAAACAAGGATGACTTCATTATAAACGAAACTCTGTTCAAATACAACTCACAAAATTCTGTACAATTTCTTAGTTTTTTCAGTCAGTCTGTTCTTCCTTGTATGGATATATTGGCATTAAATTTGATTTACTGTGTTTGAAAATAATTGGGTAGTGGATTTACAGGTGTTTGTATTGGGATTGTATCTTTTTTTGTTGCACCACTCTGACATAAATGTGATTTGCTGTCATGTTTAACAAGATTAAGTGATTTTTGTTCCATTTCTGTCCCCCAGTTCTTTCTGTACAATTTGGAAGTTGGAGTTTGAAGGAAAATCAGCTGACAACAAGAGAAAAACACTAGTGTATTTATGCCTATTTTCCAGTAGCAGTGAGGGAGAATATGAGCATAGTGGTAATAAGTTCATAAGGGTGGCATCACCATGGTAAATTGTCAGAGTAACTCCTCAATAGGGCAGAGGACTAAATTTAGAAGACTACGCTGCTGGTGAGTCACCGATTGTTGCACAAGTATCATCACTGGTCTTCTGCTGTCGATATATATACTGCATTTTTTGTACATGGGTATGCATCTTGGCAGGGATCTAACTATACAGTTGTGCAAATTACGTCTTACTGTCATAGGTGAGACAGAGTAAAAGGATCTGAATACTGGGGTTTGTTTAAGAACCAGGGAGATTAAAGTTTTTACTCTGCTTTATTTCCTCCCACGCTTGTTCTTTCCCTCCCCACCAGCACCACATTCCCCAAGTCTCACTGTCCCTTCCCACAGGGAAGTGGCTGCTGGCCAAGGAAGAACAGGCAGAAAGCGCTGTCGGATGACGGTCTACCACTGCTCAAAGGCACCACTCTCCGGTGTTAACAGCCAAGGTCTCTGGTCATTCCCCAGCACTTGTCTCTATGCAGTGCTCTGATCTCCAGGATCTCCTCTCATTTCCAAGATCTTTTCTCCAGTTGGGATCTTCAAAACCTTCTTTCTGCATCCTCCAGCCCTCAGATTTCCCAATCTACATAGTCAACGTGCAGAAGCAAATGCATGATAAGCTCCTAATTGTTGGTTCTGTCACATCTTTTTATTAATTGGAGGAATCAGGACATGCCACAGTTCTTTACTTCCAGTGTTATCAAAATTTACAGCCAGCCCATACCAGTTGCAGCTAGCAGGTGGGAGGTTCATGCTTGCTTTTGAGTTCAAAAATTCAGTTTCAGATAGTTACTCATTCACGTAGAGACATGCAATTATCTGCTGCCTGTCAGTGTTCACAATCTAAGTTATCTTCACCTACTGCATTTATTTGGAAAAAAAAGATAGCAAATGAATCTCGATGGAAAAATAGCTGATTTTTTTTCTAGACATAAAGAATCTCAACAACTCTGGTGCACCAATGTCACTGATAGGTATTACAGTGGCTGCTGTCTTAGTGGAATATCATGTAATAAGGCATGCACAAGAGTTACTTGGTTCCTGCTGCAGTAGAAAACAGGCTACACTATAAGCTGTCCTGAAACTAATTTCAAATTTTGGCTTTTCAGTTTAGAAAAAAAATCAATAGCAATTTCAGGTAACATTTATAAGTTGTCCTTTCTTCTGAAATAGTTGTATTAGAGCACAGGTCAGACTTCTCAAATAATAAATTTCCAGCATATGAGACCATGGCTCATTTACTTCCTTTTTGGAAGAAGACCCGTGTAGTGCACTGGCTCTCTGGAAAGGCCAGAACAACTGAGCTCATGTCCAACTGGGGAAGAATTGGACAGGGCTGTGCTTTTTATTGAGACTTTCTTTTTTTTTTTTTTTTTTAAATCCCCTTCCTGAGGTGTTTTAAAGGGAAAG
>NW_010415856.1:5305-9250 GCF_000710305.1 Buceros rhinoceros silvestris | reverse complement strand
GGGAAAGAGGTCATGCTATTCCCTGAAAATGTGCAGACTATCCTCAGTGGCAGGGTAGATGTCAGCAGAGAGACCACTTGCCTGAGTTGCATGTTAATACATGAAGAAACTTCACATATATTTCATACACAGACAGAAAAGAGTTCAAAAGTGGCCAGTATATTCTCACTATTCCTCATTTTGGCTGTCAAAACTATTGCAAAAATAAATGTGCTTTCACAACAGATTTTTTTTGAGAAACTCCTGCCCTAAGTCACTATTTCAGTAGCTGGCTATATAAAACGATAGCATGAGACTAAAAATCTAGATTCTGCTTTTAGTTCTGCAAACATAAATCTGGAATAGCTTTACGGAGGTTTGTGGAGTTATTTCTGATTTACTGTGGTGCAGACATGAGACAAATCAGTCCAAGGAGTATAGCTGTCTAATATTTTCTTCTGTATACTGCTTATTTCTGTGTACACAGAGAAGTAGACAGCCTCCTGTTGCAGAGTGATCCAGTGGCTCCCCAAAACACTGTGATACCATTATAACCATACTGCAGGCCAGATGCATCAAGCTGACAGCTAACAGACTTTTCTTCCAACTTCTTGATGACGGTTGCCACATGGTGATTTACATTTGGAAAAGAACATACAGAAAAATACTTTGTGATAGCCCAACATTTAGATGTGGTCTTCACTGATCTAACACCACCACATTTTGGAGCAGAAATTTGAAATTTGTTGAGAGTGTAATCTCTGCGCTCAAAATCTTGTCTGTTATTCCAACAGAACTGATTCTAATTTGTTATTACCCTGAAAAATGAAAGTAATTGGAGATTGCCAGGTACATCATAGACATAAGGGAGCTTTGCAAATAAAGGTCCAACCACAGTGGAGGTCTGGTACAGAGAGTATTAGCTGCAGACTGTTACAGAAAAGTCCTTGAGAGCCTGAAATAATGATCCTGAATGAAGGAGAGAGCATCCTTTTAGCAATGTTGTGACACATATTGACTACAGACTGGCGTGGGCAGAAGAAAGATCATGAATGAAAACAGGGCTTTGGGGATTCCTTGGTCTACTATTATAAGGATCTACAGGGCTCAAATCCTGTAAGAACAAGAATTTGGCTTATAAAAGTTGGATGATAGAAAGATTGCAGGCGTAAGAGTTTCAGTTTGGTCTGAAAGATGAAAGTTGGACCAGGTGGCTGGGATAAGTACTTGTTGGGGGGAAGAGTCTAGGTGAAACCAGGGTGAGTGAAAGGGTAAGGATGGTGACAACCAAGCTGGGGAGACCTCACTCCGACTTTACAACAGTAAACATGCTCTTTTAGCACAGTACGAGTTTTCAAGTTCTGGCTTCTGCTTGTGTAACCTTAGATCCATTCCCTTCTGTCCTGTTCTGAGATGCAACTGCAGCTAAACCTGTTGCTGCAGTGTTCTACATCCATACATTACACTGTGTACAGTGTAATATGGAGGTTTGTAACATTTCCTTTGTAAAATTACTGGTTGATTAACATTGAAACCAGCAGTGTTAATGCAGTAGTGAAAATCAAAACAGACTCACTGACATATGGGAATCAACTGTTAGCCCTACTAGGTCTCACCCAGGTCAGCTCACTGGCCATAAAAAAGGTTCTGATTAACAAGTGCACACTCTGGACAGGATCTGTGCATCCTCTTTCACAATATTGTGTTTGATGCCCTGATTTTGCCAGCACTTCAGAACACACAGCTGGGAAGTACTGTTTGCTCTGTACTCCCAAGAGCCTGACATAAAAGCTGCACACAATTTAGCATATATGGAAATTTTCACTGAAATGGAGAAAAACAGTCGTTCTGGGATTCCGTTAAGAAGGACGCATGCAGCCATGTACTGAAGCAGGTCAGGCTGTAATATTGCCTATAAATCCTCTCTTTTAAAAAACAAAAGCAAACAAGCACTGTGTAATTGCAAGTCCACATGAAAAAAGGAAATATTCAAAAGGGAAGGAAGTGTTTCTTGCCCTAAAACAACAGTTCCATGGAATATTATTTCTTTGGGTAGACGATTTCCTGTGTGAATGAGTCAAAGTTTGTATGGAGAGGTGAAGTCTTTTAAAACTGGAAAAAATGGCAGATTTTCAGGCACAAACCATCTCTTTAAATACAAAATAGGAACAGAAAACTTTAAAGCTCAGCGTAAGCTGAGAACAACTACTGTGAACATAATTATAAACGAGGATGTGATAAAATAGTTGTAGCCTATGGGGGAAGAGAAGATGTTAATTTGTCACTTGATAAAAACAGTGCTATGTGAGAAAATGATATGTGAGAAAATAGATTGTATTTCTAGCAAAGCTATGTTTTCTAATATTGAATAGAGTTAGTAATTTTAGTTCTCAAGGCCATCTTTTGGAAGCACTTCACGAACAGGAGAGACGTCTCCCTTGGTGATGAGAACAGGAAGGTTAGTACCAGAGAAGCTGTGTGGTGAGAAATGTCTTCCTCCTAGTTAACTGGAAATTTTGATCCTCGATCAGCTGTCTTTGTGTGTTCCTTTTTGATGTGCAGTGGTGCTTAATTTCAGCTGTGTGGTTTACGTGTGGACATCTGGTACACTGGATCAATAGCTTACGCTGCAGGAAGTGCAAATGTAAGAGCTAGTGATTTCATGGTACTATTATGGGAGCATTAATTCTGAGCTGTAATGGTATAGTAGCAAGCTTTATGTTTGTATATTCATGTTGGTCATAAGGGAATGATGATGATGTAAGGCAGGTGGGAAGGATCTTTGAAGGATTTTTTTCCTATTAAAATTCATAAAAGACACTGTTACTAGCAGGCCTACCTTCCTCACACCCTTCAGGTGCAAGAGCTGGACCAGTACTTCCCACATCACTTGTCTTCCTTTCCCTTTCTTGAAGGCCTAGAGTCAGAGAGGAACCAAATGTTGGGTAGGGCCATGCCCAGTGGTCCTTTAGATAAGCCACTCCGAAAGACTTTGCTGCCTTGAAGCTCTGCTTCCCTAAATATCTTGTACCACAACTGTGTGAGTCCATGCAGGTGAACAGTTGAGAGAGAGAGCACAAGCTGTACCTCATGCTCCATTTTTCAGAACTGCACTGAATTACCAGTTCTGCTGGCAAACCTAACATTGCATTATTCTGGCAAATAAAATACGATTGTTTTTCAGAGATAAGATATTCCAAGATAAGATGATAAAGCACAAGAAAATGTTCAAGAAGCTTGCAGTTGAGTACTGCTTAAAATTCAGGGTCGTGTTCTGTCCTCAGGTATACTAATGCACAATGTTTGTGGAAATCATCATACAAATATATATTTATCTCAGGCCATAAACTGGCCTTCGATTTGGACAGATTTATATTTCCTGCAGCCTGACTGTCTACCACTTTGAGCTATGTAGATTCCAGATCTATGCTTCTGTTGTTTGCCAGTACAGCACTGTAAGAAATGGGGAAGAAAATCTATTTGTTTAGTTGAAATTTTTTTCTTTTCAGGAAAATCCTCTAGGGGTATAAGGCAAGTACAGCAGCGGGTCAGCTCATATGAACCAGTCTGGAAGTGGGAAAAAGAAGAAAGGGTGACTGGAGAGGTCCTTTGCCTAACAGACAGGGTCGATAACTAATTTATAAGGATATTAGGTTAATTTTTAAAGAATTAGATCAATTACAGGCCAGTAATACAAAATCATTTCAGTATTTCTCCTTGTATTTGAGTGTACATTTTGGAACTATCTAAAGCTTCAGAAGGTAGTCTCTGGAGCAGCACCACAGACCACCTGCTTCATGTCCTTCTCGACCCCTTTCCCAACATACGCTTGCCTAGGAATGATGTTGAACCAGCACTGTGGAAGGATTGCATGAAAGTGGGAAGCAAAATGGTGGATTCCTTTTTAGAAGTCATGGGCATTCATAAACATCAGGAATAGACAGAGGATTGTGGGAATCAATTCAG
>NW_010415856.1:0-5201 GCF_000710305.1 Buceros rhinoceros silvestris | reverse complement strand
AGCAGGAGTTTCATTTTCATCTGCACGCAGGTGTTTTTGGACCGTAGGAGGAATATGTAATAACGGTTTTATAATCATAAGAAATTTGGCTGTAGGATGACATGCTGATAGGGCAATTCATTTCTGGCTTTACTCAGATTATTCACTAGCGTAAGCAATATGTTTACATGCACAATGAAAATAGAAACCAGTTTTGGTTGAGGATAAGTAAATGTATACAATGTGCAATGCTAATTATAGCTTCACAGTGTGCTTCACACTTAAAATAGCTGCTATTCCTGTTTCATTAGCACAGTAATTGTTCATACACAGGGCTTAAGTGACAGCAAAGTAGCATAACCATTCTTATAGGATAATTTATTTTTTAAAAACATTTTTGAAAAGTGATAGTACTGAAAAAAATAATGTATCCTGAAAAAATAAGATATGATGCAATGGTTGTTGTATCATTCTTTAGCCATTTTAGCTCAAAGGCATGCTTGCTAAAATATAGAAAAACTAAACTGAGTGTTATAAAAATCAGAAAGAAGAAATTATTATGGTTTGGCCTTTTCCTACAACAAGCAATTAAAACAGGAATGTAGCTGATCTAGAGGGATTTTATTAAATCAAAGAACAGAATCAGATTTTTGAAGGTAATGAATTATAGAATACTGTCAAAGACATGCAATGCAAAGAGACTTGTACCAGCTGCAACTGAGGAGGATGTATCCTGATCTTAAAGGGGTTGCATGTAGTGTTTGAACAAACAGCCCTGACAGCATATTCAATTCCAGAGGTGGAGTTGGTCAGTAAGAGTGTAGGACCTCCTCTAGAAAATTCTGAATTAAGGATTGTCAAAAGCCAGTTGCTAACTGACTTCTGGTTTTTTACCTATCAATGTAAATGATGAAATTGTGTTGCAGGACATGCTCCAAAGCTCAAAGACCAAGGTAAGCTGCAGTTGACTCAATAGTAAGGAGACGGTATGACAGAGGGTTAGAAAGATGGTGCAGGTGAGCAAGAAGGCCAATCGCATCCTCACTTCTGTCGGAAATAGTGTGGCCAGCAGGACTAGGGAAGGGATTTTCCTCCTGTACTCAGCACTGGTCAGGCCGTACCTTGAATACTGTGTCCAGTTTTGGACTCCTCACTGCAAGAAGGACATTGAGGTGTTGGATTGTATCCAGAGAAGGGCAATAAAGTTGGCGAAGGGTCTAGAGAACAAGTTCTATGAGGAGTGTCTGAGGCAACTGGGGTTGTTTAGCCCGGAGAAAAGGAGGCTGAGGAGAGACCTTCTCACTTTCTACAACTACCTGAAAGGAGGTTGTAGTGAGGTGGGGGAAAATCTGTTGTCTTGAGTCACAAGTGATAGGACAAGAGGAAATGGGCTCAAGTTGCAATAGAGGAGGTTTGGGCTGGACATAGGAAAAATTTATTTACAGAAAGGGTTGTCAAGCATTGGAACAGGCTGCCCAGGGAAGTAGTAGAGTCACCACCCTTGGAGGTGTTTAAAGGAAACGTATACGTGTTGCTGAGTGGCACAATTTAGTGGTGAATTGGCAGTGCTGAGTTAATGATTGGACTTGATCTTAAAGGTCTCTTCCAAACAAAATCATTCTGTGACTGTGAAAGTTATGACATAAAGAAGGGATGAAGACTGATGAGATTACCTGTGGTCTGACCAAATGTCAGATTCACAGAGAGGATGGCTTGAGATTCAAAAAGATAAAATTTAGGGCTGTGCTATTGGCAGAAAACCTCCCAATCCTGTAACTGTCTTATATTTCCTCAAGGGCTAAAACTCTAGTGGTTAACAAATACCTTTTACTAAGATTCTTTCTCTTGTTCATCAGCCTGCACCTTTGTTGGGAAACTCAGAAAGAGCAGAGCATGAGGTGGACCCTTGGGTGTTGCGTGGAAGTGAGGAATAACTTGGGATAACAGAGAGGCTGCTTGCAGACTTTTGCCCTGAGGGAAAGTTGTTGAAGATATTGTGTGTGCCAGTCTTTTCTTGAGACACAAGTTTTGAGACATGAAATCCAGTGGTTAGATCCACTTTCACTGAGTTTCAGTCCAGTGCTAAATGGAACTGATAAGGGATGTCACATCATGTTAAGTATATACCTGAATCACTGTGTGCCCTGAATCAATTACCCTTTCGAAATATTGTCATCCTTTTCAGCCCCAACTCAGAAAGGGTTAGTCTGAAACACCTTCACCTTCAGTGGGAACGATACGCTTCTGCCACTCTAAGTAAGGCACCATCGCCTGGCTAGCAGTGGTTGAAAAAGAAGTATGGTCAAACGTAGAGCTTGTCTAAGTCAGATGACTTAGTGAGTGCGATACCCTCTGAAGGTGTCTTTCTCTGCTGACTCCATAAAGATCCCAGTGTGACTGCAGTCCTAAATTAAGCCTGTGAACTGTCTAAACATCTGTGCCATCAATCAGATCATCTCTATGGCTTTAAGTTAGTTTTGCATCTGTTTCTAGTACAGAGTTGGTGTTTAACCTTATGTGTACAATAATCACTTCTACAGGAGCTTGCTAAGCAAAACTTTAGAAACTTTTTTTGAGGATTCATCTTCTCTTTGCATCCTCTGGTGAGTTCATAAAATTTGGAAAGAGTTTTCTTCAGGTTTCTTTCTGCTCAGAAATTATATTATCTTTTGATAAAGTCAAAATATCTCTAGCAGCCTCTATCAATCTCCATAGGTTGCTTAATGAAGAGATTGTTTTTGTTGTTAAGGCAGCTGGGCACAGACTGATAGAATAATTTAGAAGGCATTTCAGAGATTTCTGACTAACTGCATGAAGTGACACTGTCTTTAGCTGATCCCTTACTTTCTCCTGGTCTCCTCATCTTCATCTTCTGGTGTTTAGAAATTTTTTTGCTTTTCTGTAATTTACTGGCCATTAATCTTATTGCACTTCTGCTGAAGCCAATCAGGAACATATTATGGTTCCGCAGAAGAATATAAATAACACAATCCACCCACAAGCATTTCTTTATGCAAAGTATGCTCTTCCTTACTTAGTGACTTGATGGCTTGTAAAAAATCATAATATTTATTTACAACAAATTGGATCAGACTCAGCTACACAAGGAAACAGATATCAGGCAAAAGTGTATAGGTTTCATCATTAACTGAAACTCTCGAAATGCTCATCAAAATTTATTGTATTATTTTCTTGCTTCAATTGGCAATGGTCCCTGTATTTATATTTTTCATTGTCAAAACGCTTATGACGTAGTATTTATTTTGGGATATGGATTTTGAACATCTTGTGCATTCCTCAACATTATGTAAAGCTTCACCCTTTAAAACTGTTATGGCAACCCACAGTTTTTCCAGAAAATGTGGTGTCATAATACAGTCATGGTATTTAATGTTCTTTTGTTTCTAACTCAGCTAGAGTCATTATTTTTAATATGAAGTGATACGGTGACAATATTAAATACGGTAATAATTCTGCTTTTTTAGGGATGAAAGAATATGATTATTTGATTTTATAAGCAATTATATTGCAAATCCATAATATATAGTTTAAAGAAAGAGTAATTTACAGAGTAGTATAATGTACAAGCTTGAGTAATCACACTCATCATTCACATGAACATTTGAAGTGACACTGATTGCAGTGGCATTCTATCTCCCATAATCTTCCCTAAATAAGATGAAACGAGTTACATTTCATTGTGATTCATACGGTTTGGGAACTTGGATATCTATCTCAAACTCATACACCATTGCCAAGATTGTCTTGTAGTCATCATAGTGCAAAACAACCTGTTTAAGAGAGGGATTTCATTTGTAAGTGAACTCAATCTCTCCTATTTTCTGTTGGCCATAAATAAAACATTAAACAGTTACATTCCTAAGTGGGAATCTCAGCTGTGCGCCTAAGCTTGCGTGGACTAAAACATACAGACAACACACCTTCTTCCTTTAATGTATTTTGTAATTGTACAAAGTAAAACTTCTAGATTAAATGATGCTCTGAGGATATAGACAAAAAATTATTTATCATGGAGTAAAAGAATCATAGAATGATTTGGATTGGAAGGGACCTTAAAGATCATCTATTTCCAATCTCCCCTGTCATGGGCAAAGCCCATGTGGTGGACCCCAGCTGAGCAGAGCCATGTCCACTGCGCCGTGTATGCAGAATACTTTTGTGGAAACAACTAACTAGAAATTTTCACAAAGGAATATATTTGCAGAGAGCATGAAGAGGAACCTCCCTTAGGATACAATGCAGTCTGGTGACCAGGGGACTCTATTGCAAAGTGGGATGTACGAGCTTGGTTCTTAATAGAAAAGAAGGCATTGAACTGCAGGCAACAATTAATCAAACGGACAAAAATCAACGGGAAGTCGCATTCATGATGAACCATCAGAAGGTTCATTACTGGGCCCAGAGAGTGATGGTAAATTAAGTTTAATCCAGCTGTCGACCGGTCACCCATGGTGTTCCTGAGGGCTCAATATTGGGGCCTGTCCTCTTCAACATCTTTATCAATGATCTGGATGAGGGGATTGAGTGCACCTTCAGTAAGTTCACAGATGACACTAAGTTGTTGGGAGGTAGTGTTGATCTGCCTGAATGTTGGGAGGATTTACAGAGGGATCTGGACTGGCCAGATCGATGGACTGAGGATAATTGTATGAAATTCAACAAGACCAAGTGCCGGGTCCTGCACTTGGGCCACAACAACCCCCTGCCATGCTACAGGCTTGGGGAAGAGTGGCTGGAAATCTGCCCAGCAGAAAAGGACCTGGGGGTGGACCAAGGGCCGGGTCCTGCACTTGGGCCACAACAACCCCCTGCCATGCTACAGGCTTGGGGAAGAGTGGCTGGAAATCTGCCCAGCAGAAAAGGACCTGGGGGTGCTGGCTGACAGCCAGCTGAACATGAGCCAGCAGTGTGCCCAGGTGACCAAGAAGGCCAGTGGCATCCCGGCTTATCAGAGATAGTGTGGCCAGCAGGAGCGGGGAAGTGATTGTCCCCCTGTACTCAGTACTGGTGAGGCCACAGCTTGAATACTGTGTCCAGTTTTGGGCCCCTCACTACAAGAAGGATGCTGATGTGCTGGAGTGGGTTCGGAGAAGGGCAATGAAGCTGGTGAAGGATTTAGAGATCCTATCTTATGAGGAGTGGCTGAGGGAACTGGGAATGCTTAGTCTAAAGAAGAGGAGGCTCAGGGAGACCTTATTGCT
>NW_010415855.1:29339-29809 GCF_000710305.1 Buceros rhinoceros silvestris | reverse complement strand
ACCGTGCGGGGGAGTGTGGGGGGCCTTCGCCAGCCGGTGGCAGCCCTGGCCCCAAAGCCAGTCTGGGGGATGCTCGAGGCTCCCTCCACCAACACCATCTTCGCTTCCTTGTGATCAGAGCCGGTGGCAGCAGCTCAGACTCCAGCTGCTGACCCATCCAGGCATCTTTCTCAGCACTGCATCCCATTAAAAAGCATTAGACACTCCCCACCCACCTCCCCTCGCCCCCAGAGCCAGGGAAGGGCATGGGGTGGAGGGGTTCTGCATGGACACACCCCCTATGTTAGAGTTTTCAGTTAAATCCTCCTTGATTGCCTCTGCTGAGATATGGAGGGCTGAAGCATCAGGCTGACAGTCACCCCAGGGTCGAGGGGGAGAAGCCATGGGGGTCCCACCAGCAGCCCTGGGGATGGGTCGCAGCCAGGACCCCCCCCCCATATGGGGTACGCATGGGCTCGGGGCTGAGGCCC
>NW_010415855.1:21604-29221 GCF_000710305.1 Buceros rhinoceros silvestris | reverse complement strand
TCAGCATGAGCTCAGGGCTGATGCCATGGAGCTGTTTTTGTCCCAGAGGGACTGTTGGGTTCAAACACTGGACAGAGGGAAGGACAGAGCAGAGGAGGAGGGAAAAAAAAGCCAAATGGGGGCAGAGTGGGGGGGGAAAGTCCTATAATAGGGACTTTGTGCTGCTGTGGTTGGTTCTCATTTAGTTATTGGAAAAGCCAAAGGATTATGAAATCCAGCACATTAAGACAGCCAGAATATTAGTTAAACAAACAACAGCGGCTGCAGGCGGCAGATAACGAGTGGAGGATAACGAGCTGGGGTGGGAGCAGACCCAACGGGGCTCCCAGGCAGCAGTTCTGGAAGGAAAGGTGGATACTTACCAGAGCCCCCTCCAAGGCGAAGACAGCGGCGGCCCCAGTGCGCTCCAGGGGCTCCATCCTGCGTCTCCAGCGGCGGCGGCGGAAGGTGTCTGTCCGGCGGTACTTGAGGTGGAAGCGCCAGCCAAAGAGCGAGGCGTACTCCCAACCCTCACCATCCAGCTCCTCCTGCTTGTGCTGCTGGGCAGGGACACACCAGGGCTCAGGGGAGAGCTTGGTCCCACCACCCCACAGTCCCTCTGAGGGTGACAATGGTGGGACCCTGGCACAGCCAAGGGGCAAAGCCACCGATGTATGGGGCTCTCCAGGGTCAAGGTAGTGCCCTTGGATCATAGAATCATGAATCACAGACTGGTTTGGGTTGGAAGGGACCTTCAAAGCTCATCCAGCCCAACCCCCTGCGGGGAGCAGGGACACCTGCACCTAGAGCAGGTTGCTCAGAGCCCCAAGGGCCAACCTGACCTGCAATGGTGCCAGGGATGGGGCTTCTCCCACCTCACGGGGCAACCTGGGACAGGGTCTCAGCACCCTCAACATTATACTTTCAGGAAGACGTTTTTATTCAGGAGCATAAAACACACAAAACAACTCAAGATCTTTGTCTCCTGACGCTTTTCACCAATAGCAGAAACAAACTGAGTTTTTAATGACTTCATCTCTACTGAATGTCATTTGATTCTCTCCTCCCCAGCTTTCCTGGAGCCCCTTTCAGCACTGACAGGCTGCACTAAGGTCTCCCCGCAGCCTTCTCTGCTCCAGGCTCAACACCCCCAACTCTCTCCCCTCTCCTCCCAGCAGAGGGGTTCCACCCTCCCATCACTCCTGGGACCTCCACTGGCCCCGCTCCAACTGGTCCGTGTCTCTCCTGGGCTGAGGGTCAAGCCTCTCCAAGCTGTTGCCTGCTACAGTTGTTCCACCCCGTGTCCTCCCTATCTCCGCCTTAGAATCACAGAACAGATGGAATCATTTAGATTGGAAAAGACCCTTAAGATCACCAAGTCCAACCATTAACCCAGCACTGCCAGGTCACCACTGAGGATTCAGCCCTTCATCCTGTCTCTGGGGTGAATCCACTTGGAGAAGGGTCACTGGCGTGGGGGCTGCCCATGCTGAGCAAGGAGGGGGCTGAATCCTGCCCTGGCCTGCATAGCACCTGTGCCTCCATCTTCCCAACCTGCCCTCCACTTTGCCACCACCTCCAACCCCTCCTAGGTCCACCATAGATGTGCCACCTCTGGGAACTTCTCCCTGGGGCATCGGTCACAGACCCACGAAGCTGTGTCTCCCCAGAGCTGAGTCATTTCCCTGTGACACTGGCATCCCTTTGGCAAATGGGGTGGCAGGGGCCCCGCAGGCTTTCCAGCCACAATTATCTAGAAAAAAAGGGCTGGAAAGGGAGGCAAGTGCCTTGAGGAACTGGCCGGGGGGAGGGAAGAGCAGCAGAGCTCGGTGGCATTTGCAGTCCAATTGCACCACCTAGAGGGAAGCAGGGCTGGGATTGGGACAGACTGGGAACCTCTGCCAGCCCCGGTCTTCTGAGCTGTTTCGCAGCACTGGTGAAGGTCCCTGTCCCAGGCCGCAGCCCAGCCAACCATCCCTTGAGTGGTCTCCACCTCTGGGAGGTGTTGGTCCCCACGGTGGAAACTATAAAGGATGCTTCAGCGTGGAGACCAGGGCCACCAGGTTCCAAAGCACTGCAGCTCTCTGCAGAAGCCAAGCACCTCCACCTTCGCGTGGAGAGAAAGGGACACAGCCCCAGCCCACTCTCACCCTCTTCTCCCAGCCCCCATCCTACCTTCCTCGTGGCCTCCATCTGTGCAAGGTCCCTCCGGCGAAGCCGCACCCAGCGCCGCCGCCGATTGGTGTGGTACATCTTCTCAGCTGGCACCCAAGCCTTGGGTTTGCGGTCCGGTGGGATGGTGATGCCATACTCCCAGCCTTGAAGAGAAGGTGACACCTGGGTGAAGGCTCCCACCAGGGACCTCTCTTCACATATAACCAGACTGGAATGGCTTTAATAGCAACGGTTTGTGTAGTCACCACGTGCCTTTCCAGTTTGGTGGTCCACAGAGATAACAATCTACTCATGCTGCTACCCCATGGAGATGTCCCCCTGGGCATGCCAAGATGATGGATTCATGGTGTCCCACCACCCTTGTTTCAAAGCCAGAGCCTGGGGACTCTCCTCTCTGTCCTTCCTTCCTCAGGCAACCCCAGCCCTTGTGACCGACCATCTTGGGTGCTCTCTGACCTGATACTTTCCATTTCTCTTTCACCAGAAGCCAGGTAAGATCTTCCAGAACAACAGCCTGGGCTATCCCCAGCAGCGAAGAAAATGCTGCCTTTGTGCCTGCCCACTCCACAGCCCCAGCATCAGCCAGGAGAACAAGGAGAGGGTACTGCCAGGGCCTGACCCCCTTCTCCCAAAGCCAGAGGGGGCAGCTCACACAGCCACGAAGGGGGTGGTATCATCCCTGGTGCTGGATGGGACCGTGAAAGGAGTAAAAGGGATGAAATCAGGACGGATGCCCAAAATGTTTTCTGATACCTTTCTCATCCACGGCTCTGTTGAGATCCGTGTCCCACTCTACGTCTTCCCACTTCCAGCCCGGAGGACATTCAATCTCATCCTTATGCAGGACCTTCTCCCCATTCTGTAGGGCACAGGGATGTTTTTCAATTGGACGATGCCCTGCAGATGCCTAAATTTCCTCTGAGCTCCCAGGGGCTTCTTATAGTGGCAGTCCGGGGTGGTGCTCAGCCCCTGGCTGCCCACTTCATCCTTACCACATCAGTGTAGGCATCAGTCATGTGGATCCATTGGCCTCCAGGCAGCCGGACCTGGTTCTCAAACACCTCCTCCACGAAGCTCAGGTGCCCAGCATCCACGTCATGCAGCAACCTGCACCCCAGGGAGATCCATGGCATCAGGGGCTCCCCCTCCTGCCCTCCCAGCCCTGTGCGGGCAGCAGCACATCCTCTCAGCTCTAACCATGCCACCCCAGCACACACTTCACCTCCTGAACTTCTTCCAACCCAGAGGCACCAAGCAAAGCTCCCACAAGACCTCAGCAAACCAGCTCAGCTGAAGCCCAAATCACAGGCCATAAATCCAATGCAAGAAAGTTGCAGAGCTGTGCTGTTGTCTCCTCCCAACCACTCAGTGCCTCAGTGGGACCCTGCCGCCAAAGCTGCTCAGCGTGGGGCTTGCGCAGGAATGAGGGTGAGCTGGGTTCTGGGGCCACCATGTCCTTGAGTGCCTGTGCAGCACCCACCACTCCAGGGACATCACCCAGCGCAGAGACAACGTATTTTGCATTAGCGCTGTCGCCTACCAAGGATGGGACAGGCAGACAAGGAACCCACATGGCACCCCAGGCCTCCCTCCAGTTTTCTGGGTGACCTTGCTGCCAGCATAGCATCTGCTCAGGTTTTTGGGGTGCCCAGGACAGCCCACCCAGGCTCTGCTCTTTGCAGAAACCCATCACTCACGTCTTCTCGGGGCAGATGAACCAGTCCCCAGCCCAGGTCCAACCTGTGGAGGGACGGAAGCTGTCCTTGGGTAGCTTGATCTTGCCAGTGACATCTGAGTATTTGGGGTAGGTCAGGCCGGTTGTGCCCCAGTTCCCCACCAGTGCCAGCTTGGTCTGGTTCTCATACTGCGAGAGCAAAAGTAAGGGAGGTTTTTGCTTTGGAAGCAGAAAATCCCATGAATGATCCCTTCCTTTCTGGAGAACCCCAGCCTGAGCACACAGCTCCTGGGAAGAGCCTAACCTCCTCCACAAGTCCCACACCCCCATGGGCACCCCAGATATCACCTCCAGCAGGTGGAAGGAGATGTGAAACCACGATGCAGCTTTATGGCTCATTACTAACCTTCTCCCAAGCCTTTCAGGCCAGATGCTGGTGGAAATGGCTCTTTCTTCTCATGTTTGGTAGGGGGTGATGTGACATTCACCCACAGTCCAGCCCACCCCCTCTCCTCCATGGTGGAGCTGCTGCCCATGCCATGGGAGAAAACAAAACCCCTTTATGGTGGTCCCTGCGAGATGCTCACGGTTTCGGCGAAGACAGAGAGCTTCCCCTCGGCATATTGGTTAAACTCCTTCTCATCGACCGACAGCCCGAACCAGAGCTGGACCCGTATCTGGGCTGGGATCCTTGGACCCATCGCCTCCTCCTGTGGGTACTGCCAAAGGTGGAGCCCCATTAATATCCCCGAGGAGGATATGAGCGGGGGATGCTCAGGATGCTGAGGCTGGGCGTGGTGGGCATGAAGCCCCCATAGCCCTGGGCAGGGGTAGGTGGGACAAGGAACACCCACGGGAACTGAGACAACATCAACAGCGTGCAGAGCACTTTGGGAATGACCTCGAGGAGCTTTGAAGCCCCGGTGGTCAGAGGTTCTGCATCTCGGTGAGACACCCTCCAGGGCTGGGACACCAAACCCAGCCAACATACTTCAGCAAAAATAGAAAGAGGGAGACTTCTCACTGCCCTTTTTTCTCTCTCCCAGTCACTTTTTTTCCCCTTCAAGTGATTTTAGTTTTCCATCCAGATCTAAAGCACAGAAAAATCCAACATATTTTGATTCATCTCTTGCTGCCAGCTGGGCTTAGGGTTTTGGGGTTTATTCAGTTTATTTTATTTCACTTTATGTTTTACAGAGCTTGTTCAGCACTGATTGTCTGCTCCCAAGCTGGCACGCAGCAAAAGGCCAAAGAAATATCATTTGAGCTGCAAGTAGCTCAGTAAGTGCCTGGCAGAGGAGGCCGCGGCTTAAATTTCCTGGGGTGGCAGAGGGTCAGGAATTTCAAAAAACATAAAATGACATTAACCAATTTAAAAATAAAATGTATTTTTTTAAAAAAAAAAGCATCATCAAGGCCAAAGTGCACCCATCTTCGCTGCCTCAGAACTTGCGGAAAATATGAAGATACTCAAGGGGATCTGCTGCAGCTACAGGGAAGTGGAGCTGAACTCCACCAGAAGCACAGTCAGGCTTTTACCGTGCAGGAATTCCCATCAATGAGGTCAAAAATGGGGCTGGGGATCCCTGCAGCCGTGGGCACTTGTGGGTTAATATTTCAGGTTTCTCTGGTTGATTTTCTCTCTCTTTTTTTTAGGGGAAAATGCTTTAAAACTAAACGTCGCACACGCACATACATCCAAAGCGACGGTACCTTCAGGAAGATGGTCTGCAGCTTCCCACAATTCTTGCCACAGCAGTTGGAGATGTTCCTGGAGAAAAGGACCTCGTGGGCTGGCACACGGGCATACGCCACGCGCTTGTCTCCCTGCAGCATCCAGATGACTATATCGGGCAGGCTGTTCTGGGGCTGGAAAACACACATCCCACAGTGTCTGACCAGGGCTGCTCCAAACGGGCACATCAGGGTTGCGGGAGGCTGGAGAGCAGCTGTGCCCTGAGTCCCGCTGCCAACCCAAGACCATGGAGCGAGACCAACTGACCCAAAGAGCATCCTAGCAGCTCCAGATCCCATCAGGGCCTGGCCAAGGCAGAGAAGCCCCATGTTTCCCCTTCACTCACAGCCACAACACCTAAACAGCACCACGATGGCAAGCTTGGGAAGAATGAGACCCCTGCCAGGCAAAAAGCAGCTCCTGCAGTGTTACCTCCTCTGCCATGGCCTTCAGCCTGGACAGCCAGTCCTCCGCCTGCTCCAGGGCCACCGACAGGCTCGAGTCCTCGTGCTTCAGCTTCAGGGCTGCCTTCACGATCTGCTCCATGTTGGTGCTGCGAAACCGGTACATGCTCTGGTCCAGGTGGGTGCTTGCTGGTTTCGCCAGGACGTCGGGCAGGGTCAGGCTGTGGGGACAGGCAGAGAATCAGCGTTAGCAGCTCACTCAGCCTCTCGTGGAGTTTTACTGCCTTTTAAAATTTTTTTTCTCCCCTCATTTTCAGCAAGTTTTTTCCAAAGAATTAACAAAGCCACCAAAGATACATTTGAGGAACACGGTGATGCCAAGAGCAAAGGAGCTTCAAACCACACTTGAACTCCACACATCACCCACAGCAGCCAGGATGGGGCCCTGGCTGAGACGGGCTCACGCGCGCACACACACGCACATGTTAATATTAATCGATTCAAGCTGCTGGATGAATGTTTCGGGAGTCCAGGAGGATCATCACTGCATTGAGCCATTTAGAGGTTTGCCTGTAAAATGCCAAAATTCACGTTATAAACCATCTTCCTGGTCCTAGCCTCAGCCCTTCGCCAGCCACCGTGTTACCACCTCAGGCTGGGACAAGGTTCCATAAGCCCCGTTATCATTGCATGATGAATAAGAAGAACAATGTCTCTTCCCCCGTCACAACATGCCATGGAGAGACTCATGTCAAAACTCAGACAAAACTCAGTTTTGTGTGTTCATGCTTCGTCTGTGTCTTTATTAGGAGGGAGCTGCTAGCGAGCTGACCTCCCACTCGTTTTCCACGGCTTGCACAGGGAGAGCACTGCTCACCCAATGAGCAAACACCACTTCGAGGCAGAAAATAGGATGCACCTTAATACTCTCCCACAAACAAAAAAAAAAAGGAAAAACACTTAAATAACTTAAATATACCCACTGAATTTAATTTCAGAAAGATAAACTATAAAACTATGGGGGAAAAAAAGGAGGAAATGTTTTAAAGACTTGTGGAAATGAGCAGCAGAAAGGGTTAAATCCTAAGGGCAGCATGAAAATGGTTTGAAGGCATCCTGTTCCTGTGCTGCATGTAGAAGACCTGTAACAACTACAGCGGTTAAATGAAGTTAAATTTTGCTCAGACAGGAAAACAGACACCACGGATTCTGCCAAATGAAATGTAAAAACACCAGTTTAAAAAAAAAAAAAAGACAAAAAAAGATGGAGGAGCCCCACAGAAAGCACAGTCCTTGAGGAACTCTCCTTGTTCCTGTGGATAAAGGCTTCAAGGATCTTGTGCCGGTGAGCAAGAGCAGGAAACTGCACTTCTCATAGCAAAATGAGCCAGGAGTCAGGAGGACATCAGGGAGGAGTCCCTCATCGGGGTCCATCCTGCCTCAGCAGCCCAGAGGAGAGGGATCAGCCAAGAAGGAAATTGTCTGCAATTCAGGTAGGAAAAGGCCGGACGGCTGGCTGGGATCTGTAGCTTTGTGCTTAATATTGCTTAATGTTAATATGATTGGAGGAGTGGAAGGAGCAACATGATGGAAACCTCGAAGAATCACAGAACGGTTTGGGCTGAAAAAGCCCCTTGAGGTCCTCCAGT
>NW_010415855.1:19920-21277 GCF_000710305.1 Buceros rhinoceros silvestris | reverse complement strand
TGAGCCTCCTTTTCTCCAGGCTCAACCCCCCCAGGTCCCTCAGCTGCTCCTCAGGGCACTTGTGCTCCAGACCCTGCTCCAGCTCCATTGCCCTTCTCTGGACACGCTCCAGCCCCTCAATGTCCTTCTTGGGGTGAGGGGCCCAAACTGACCCCAGGATTTGAGGTGTGGCCTCCCCAGTGTCCCCAGTCCAGGGGGCTGATCCCTGCCCTGGTCCTGCTGACCTCACCAGTGCTGGTCCAAGCCAGGATGCCCTAACTTTGTCCATCTGTGTGCTATTTCTAACTCTTTTCTTTTCCAGAGAGCTGCTGTCTTCCATCTCCTCACACAAAGGTCTGGAGAAGATGCATGAAGGGTGGTGCTGCAGTTTTCATGCTGGGAGCAGGAGGTGGGGAGGTCTGGACCCGGAGGAAGATGGAGTACTGGAGAGCTGCAGGGGGTTGTCTCATCCCTCCGAAATCCCAACAGAAAGCAGCTCTGTCTTCGCTGAATGCAGAGACCAGACTTCTGGTAGGAAGCCACAGAGAGGTCCAGCTGCATGGCTCAGCTCGTCCTCCCCCAGGGCAGAGCACATGGAAGGCCCCAAAAAGCTACTGGGGCTCTTCCAGTTGCCCCTACTGTGGGTACTACCTTGGCCAGTTAGCCCCAGTCTCCTCACAGAGACAGAGGAGCCACATCCCTCAGGAGCTGAGCTCAGAGCAGGGCCAGAAGCCAGCAGGAACCACAGGCTTGGCACAGCCCACACCCACATTTTTCCCCTCCTGGTTAATTAAATTTGTTTTGGAGGGTGCACCACCTCTGGAAAAACCAAAGCTGTGGCTCATCCCTCAGGTCCATCCCGTGTGCTCAGGAGCAGGGGGGTATCGCCAGCCCCTCGGGTGGCTCTGACCTTTCCAGCAGAGCCAGTGTGCGTGGGGGGTGAAACACGTCTCCTTCATGAGGCTCAAAAGCAAATAAATAGGGAGGTTGGAAGAATGCAAAACTTCTCAAGCATGTCCTCAAGGGAGGTCTGCGGGGCAGGGTCAGCTCATTCAATGTCTTCTTGCCCAAAGGAAGAAGGTGTCTGGTCCCACATGGGTGTCACGGGAGGGTCCAAAGAGGTTGCACACCACATGCCCACTGCACCCCAGCACTGCCACAACCTCTCCTTGGGCCTTTCAAAGATCAGGGTGGGTGTAAAGGGGGACCTAAGGCTCAGAACCATCTCCCCAGACTTAGGTGACTGGTGCAAGCCCAGGTAGACAGTGCACACAGTCCTGCAGGGTGGTGGCTGTTGTGGAACAACTGATCCCAGCATGTTTGGTGGCCTCAGAGACAGCCAAGAAAGCCAAATTCTCCCTCTCTACTGATGTAAAGC
>NW_010415855.1:16212-19839 GCF_000710305.1 Buceros rhinoceros silvestris | reverse complement strand
CTGAGGTAAAGCACCAAGAGCCACCACGTGAGCTTGGTGGCCACAGATGTCCACCTGCCACAGCCACCAGTTGCCATGACCAGCACATCCCAGCAAAGTGCAGGGCTGTCTCCACAGCTCAGCTGCTCTTCCCAGGCAAGAAAGCCCTGAGAGGCACCATGGCAGCTCTGATTCCCTCCGGCAAAGGACTGCAGGGCTAAAAACACATTAATGATCCTACTGCTGCCCTTTCCCTAACTGAGGGCATGGGGCTGCTGCAGGCATTTGGAGATCATCTTCATGGGCATACCTGAAGGGGAACCATGGCCCAATGACCCTGGTGAGCTCAGTCCCTGAAATATCTTCCTGAGACCTGAGCTGAGCTGAGCCATGGTCATACCACAGCAATGCTCCTTGTCCCCATCAAAGAACAATCCAGCCCAAAAGAACAGGCTGCATGGAGGAACAGCCTGTGGCACCCTGCCATGTCTGAGTGCTTAGAAAGGCAAAGCAGCAGCAGATACAGGTGGTGCTCCCACAGGGGTGGTGGGATGGTTGTACCCCATCCACCATCCACCATCCCCATCCCTACGGTCCAGCCATCGGACACACAACACCCACGGAGAGCTGAACAACCCCTTTGGGTGCTCTGCATGGAGCCTCCTACTCGGCACACACAAGACTCAATGGGAAAGCCCCACTGGTGGCTTCTCACCCCACAAGCCCCACTGCCCCTCCGGCTGGGCTGGCCTGGCTCTGGCTCCTGCCCCAGCTCCAGCTCCTGGTTCAACACAATGTTGCTCATTCAGGGGAGTCACGCTGCTGTCCTTGCACCAAGGCTGAAAATTTATGACTTGCCTTAAATGTCACCTTTTCAACTCTGTGCCTTGGCTCAGCCAGCTTTGAAGCAAACATGAGCAAACGACTGATGTTTTTCAGAAGAAAAAAAGGAAAAAAAAAAAGTTGTCCCTTCCAAGATAAATAGGCCGCAATAAATGGCATGAAAAGGCTCACAGTCAAAACTGGCAGAAAATACCTGCAGTCGGCGATGATGTCATCCATCAGCTGGGCACCCAGGGCATCCAGCTCAACCGGTGAGCGGTTGGCCTTGAGAGCAAGGTGGACCTTCTCCAGGTTTGCTTCCTGCATGATAGGTAGAGAAAAGTTGCTGCACAGTGGGGGTCTCCTACATTGCCCCGCTCCACCCTACATCCATGACCCTCCCAGTAGGTGCCTGGGGCTGCTCCCCATCACCAGAAACTCCAGCCTGGGTCCCACCAGGGCTCCGCGCCTCTGTTTTTGCTCCTGTGGGAGCTCTGGGTGAAATGGCAGTGAAATACAGCAAGAAATCTCATAAACAGCTCAGGAGCTAAAGAAAGGTCTTTGCCTCCTGCACCTGCATCAGCAGGTGGGTGACACGGCAAAGCCCTGCATCCACACTCCACTGTCACCCCAGCGGGGATGAGGGTGGTCTCTTTCACTCCACGGGCTGAACAGGACACCCAGGATGCCAACAAGATTTCCACAGCACAACAGTCATCCAACCCCAAACCTGACCCAGCCTGGAGATAGCGCTTGTCCCTTCCCTGTCCCCCCACCCAGGATGGAGGAAGGAGGTGGATGATTCTCCTTGCCACTGCAGCACTCACCAGCCTGTTTGCTGCATGGTGGAGAAGGTTTTGGGCATCAGTCCGATAGCTGATATCTTCCCAGTAGGATGACAACACCACCACGGGCTTCACGTTGCCCCAGGGCAGGTAGTAATATTGACAACCTGGAAGGCAGAGCACACTGGTGAGCTCATCATACTGGGGTGAAGGGGGACCCCACTCCTCAGGACTGGAACAGAGGTGAAGGGGAGCAGTGCAGCACTTGGCTTTGGGCAGAAGCCCATCTCTGAGGCTCTTCTGGAGCAAAAGGATGGGAATTATGTTCCCCAAACCCATGTGCAACAGAGCAATGCACAACAAGCTCCAAAGAGATGTGTGTCAGCCTCCACGGTTGAGGCAACTCCTGCGGAGCAGTGAGGCCAGAAACCAGCAGAACAACACCAGTGAGGTGAGCACATCTCACACCAGAATGAGAGCAGCATAGGAACAAAGGAAAGGCTACCCCAAGGAACCGTCTCTTCCTTGAAGATAAATAGGTGCCATAAACCACTTCACACCAGCACACAGCTGAGAGAAGTAGTCCTGGCTTCCCCCATCCTCCCCAGTCACATATTTCCCCTTCACAGCACGGCTGAGGTGGGCAAGGACCTCTGGAGGTCATCTGGTCCAACACCTGCTAACCACTTCACACCAGCACACAGCTGAGAGAAGTAGTCCTGGCGTCCCCCATCCTCCCCAGTCACATATTTCCCCTTCACAGCACAGCTGAGGTGGGCAAGGACCTCTGGAGGTCATCTGGTCCAACACCTGCTCAAGCAGGGTCACCTGGAGCAGGTTACCCACAACCGCATCCAGTTGGATTTTGAATATCTCCAAGGATGGAGACTCCACCCCCTCTCTGAGCAGCCCATCCCAGTGCTCTGTCACCCCCATGTCACTCACCATCAAAGACAGCCCGGCTGTACTGCGTGGTGGAGGCCAAGGGCAAGCAGGTGTTGTCAAATTTGTTGCCATAGTTGCCGATGCTGACCTCGAACTGGATGGCATCGTCCACATCTTGGAGCATGGTGGCCGAATAGAAGGCAGCAAAGAGCGAGTACTTCCGGCGGCGCAGGTACTTCTGCAACAGGCACAGGTCCATGAACACAGAGGAGACACCACCACCACTCTCCTACACATGGACCCACCACACAACAGCTCAGTGAGGTCTCCAGGGTGGAAAAGTTTACTGCATGGAAGAAAAGCCTGAGCTGCAGTGAGGGAATTCTGGGTGGGATATTTAGGGAAAAAACAGACAAAGGACAAGGCCAGAACTTTCCATAACAGAAACGAACCAAAGGAGCACATCTGCCACAGCGCCTGAGTTGAGGTCAGTCTCCCACCCCTCCATGTTCACCGTGGTCTGCTCACCACCATGTCGCAGCTCAGACAGAGCAAGCTGGGCACCTTGGGAGGAAAATGCAGTAGGAGACACCCTCCAGGAGCTCACCAACCACTTCACTGCTCATAGGACATTAGCCACCCAGGACCACCACCATAGTGCCCCCCACGCTACCAGAGAGCTGATCCCACAGCCCACAGGTTCAGAGACCCCGTTACCTCCACCCGCAGGATGTCATCTGCAGAAATGTCCTCCACCTTCTGCTCCACATGCTCCACCAGTTTGGTCTCCAACTCCACCAGTATCCTGCCACGATACGCCACTCCCTCGCCCTTGGGGTAGACCAGGGACAGGCGTCAGGACCCAGCGCTCCCTCCCCACAGGCAAGCTCTGCCCTTGCTTTCCGCAGGCTTCGTTGCAGAGGAGCGAGATCAGGCAAAGTATTTCTGCAAGCGCTTCCAAGGTAGAGAGGGTTTGAGCAGCAGAGCAGGACCAGGAGGTGTTTAGCAGTGGAAACAGCCAGAAAATGCAGTGAAGGTTCCTAACACCAAAGCCAGTTTGGGCCAACAGCAGCCTTTTTTGGCAAGGAAGGGTGGTGGTTTAGTTTAGGTAGTGCTGGAAAGCGGCCGACATCACCTTTCCTAAATTGAGCGTCTC
>NW_010415855.1:15085-16100 GCF_000710305.1 Buceros rhinoceros silvestris | reverse complement strand
GTGAACTCCCGGGGGCTGCCGTAGAGGTTGATATAGCAGGGACCGAAGGTTGGCAGGAACCCAAGACCATCATCCACTGGAGACCACGGGGGAAAAGAGATGTTAGAGAGTCCCAAAAGCACCCTGGGGACATGTCCCGCAGGGTGGATCACATGCATGCAGCTGGAGGCCACCAAGATGCTGCAGTTTTTCACACCCTTTGAGTCCTATGACCACTTACCTTTTTGCAGGAGAAAGGCAAGGTGGATGTGGGGCTGTGCAGGTGGCACGGAGCTTCCGGTCCCCAGAAGGGTCCCCAGAGAAGGGGAGCATCATTTTGCTGGTGTGAACCAGCGTAGGGGATTTACACCAGCCAAGGAGCTGGACCCGTGCTCCCTTAAGAGAGTGCTCAGAGAGCGGCTCATTTTTATGAAACCTCGAGCAGAAGAAGCAGTGAAAGGGCAGAAATCATTTGCAGGGTCCTGCTCTGGGTTCCCGACATGGCTCAGCACACAACCAGACCACCAAGACATCGCTGCCCAATACAGATGCCCCAAATCCACTGTGGCGAAGGGCAGGGGAGCACTTTCCCTGCTACCACAGGGCAGGAGCCATTCCCTCTTCCCATCAAGGTGCCCAGACACGACACAGCTGATGCTCCCCTAGCTCTGGCCAGTGCTCCAGCCCTGACAGCAGCTGAACCAGCAAAACCATTACCAAGTGGCGACTGCAAACCAAGAAGCTAAGGGGACGTACGGTCTGCGGCTTTCAGAGGCTTCGCAAGAGCAGGAAACTGATCTGAGGCACAAAGAAATGGAGAGAGGTCAGGAAAGGCTGGCAGCGGAGCAGGAGAGGAGGATGGAGGGTTATGCAAACGAGGGTGGATGCTCGCATGGGCTTTTCATGCTCACTAAAGAGACAGAGGGAGAAAGGGGGAGGTTGTTACAGAGACTGGATATTGAAAAATGTCTTCTCCGTTGGGGTTGCGCAGGCCTGTCGCAGGCTGCCCCGGGGCGGGGTAAGGGCCCCACCCCCG
>NW_010415855.1:14013-14958 GCF_000710305.1 Buceros rhinoceros silvestris | reverse complement strand
GTGGTGCTGAGGGCCAGGGGTCAGTGGGGACCTGGCAGTGCTGGGGCAGCGCTGAGACTGGAGGAGCTCAAAGGGCTTTTCCAACCTGAAAAATTCTGTGATGCTATAGTCCTGTCACCCTCCCAGAGACTGTGGGACTGTTAAGAAAAAGGAGGATTTGAGAATCCCTGAGGGATGCTCCGCACATTGCAAAAGCTGGATGGGACCCATGGTGTCCCTGAACCTCCTCAGGACCAAGCAGGTCCCAGTAGAGGGGTGTGATGGTCCCGGGCAGACTCCTCACAGTCTTCTCCTCCCTCCTCAGACTCTCTCTCTCTCTCTCTCCAGACCTGGGGACGAGGGGAGCTGGACCCACAAGCATGGCAGTGGAGAACAGGGATGCACACCAACCCATGCCTGCACGGATGGCCAGACAGTGCTGGGGGGACATGGGCTGCAGGAGACGGGGCTGCAGCTCTGTTGCGTTATGCTCCCATGGTGCGAGGATGCTCATCATGGGGTGGGGGTTTGCAGGGCACCCACGAGTCTCAAAGATGGGCAAAGCAAAGGGAGCAGAGCCAGTGGGGTTGCAGATGCCACCAAAGATCATTAGCAGCAGGAGATGCTCATGCAGGTTAGCGCAGCCTCTGCTTCTGGCCCTGTCCTGGCTCTCGGCTCTTGGCAGCCCCACAACCATGTCCCAGCTCCCTGCCCTCTTGCTCAGCACAGGTGACACAATCAGTGTCACCCAGACAGCACCTCCACAGTGGTCCTTCACTTCAGAAACCCCCTGGGACTTGAAAGAACACCCTCAGCACCAGCTGGACCTCAACCTCATCCCATGACAGCCCCTAAACACTACCTAAGGAGGAGTCACCAGCAGGGGCATGCAGAGGTAGGATGTGGCATCTTCCAGCACCGGTGACACTGCTGCCCATCACCAGCTGCACGGGGGACCCACAGCCA
>NW_010415855.1:7280-13901 GCF_000710305.1 Buceros rhinoceros silvestris | reverse complement strand
AGGAAAACCTCAGGCACATCATGGCCCTGCATCCACCCCTGTCCCAAGGCCCCTTGGGAGATCTGAAGATCTTCAAAACCACAAACCAGGTGGGGTGAGGTCCACAGGACAGAGCAACTCCCAGCACCCCATCCCAGATCTCCCCCAGCACCGGCGACTTGACAAGAACCATCATGGCTGTGACATCCTCCAAGCCAACACCAACCTCCAGCCACAAGCATGCAGAGCTCTTCCATGGCCGTGCGCCTCAAACCCCGTTCCAGTGCCCCCCCTTACCCTCCAGCTCCCCGCCGGGGGCCGAGATCTTGGACATGCAGAGGTAGGTCGTGCCGATGATATCATTGTGCGTCATTCGGTCCCTGCAACACAACCCATGATGACATCACACCGTGGACCTGGGAGGGGTTTGCCAGGGGGTCTCCCCTGCTCGTCCTACTGCTCCAGCTTAGCTTTCTCGATGGGCAGCTCCCCCGTTGAGCCCCCTCCCCACTCACCAGTCAGTCACCCGGATCCTCATCTTCTCACACATGGAAGGGAACTGGGAAAAGAGGCAGGGAGAGGAGTAGTGAGTGGCAGTGGGGTCGAGCGGGTGGGTGGGGAGTCCTGGGGGTCTCCACACTCACCATCACCGGCAATGTCAGGCGCTGGTTCCACTGTGGGTTGGCATTCTTCTCCAGGATCCTCGAATAGAGCTGGAAGTGCAAGAGAGGGGATGAAAAGTCAGTGTCGCTGCACTTCAGCAAAGCGAGGCTGCCGCACACCCCATCTGCGGAGCTGGAAGGTCTCAGATACCCAAAATAGACTCCACCCCATGGGTGGCCTGGTGGGGCTCCACATTGCGTGGGTAAACCCTTCTGTGCAGGAACAGAGGGTGCTGCAGGCTGCTCATGGATCTCACCCTCCACCCCAGGACCACCAGAAACTCACCCCTTTCCCACTGTGGTTGCTCAGGATAATGACCCGAGCCTCTGTCCCCCGGGGAAGATTTACAGGCAAAGGAGAATCTCAGCCCTTTAGTGCTGCTAGGGATCAAAAGATGAGTGGTGGCTCACAGGCATGTCACTTGGCAAAGGCTCTGGAGGGGACCCAGCAGCAAAGGCAGTGGGACAGGGCTCTGCAAAGCCACCAGAGCCATCTCCATGCCCTGGCTGGACATGGGGGGACATTCAGTGGTATGGGGACAGCCAGTCGCTCTCTTCAGGCAGCACCAAGAAGAGCAGCACAACCCTCCACCCCTTCCCCCAGAAGCTCAGCCTCTCCACATCCATTTTTAATGCAACAGCACCACGAAGAGTCCAGCAAAGAAATTACTTCAGTGCAGCCCGGCACTCCTCGTCCAATGACACTGCTCAGTGTGCCACGAACAGAGGGACAGGGATGGGGACATCGGCTGGGCTCCTTTCAGCTGCCAGCTTCGGGATATTGCAACACAGAGGGAGAGGACAGGATGTGACAAGGGCTGATGGGACCATTGCAAATGCTCCAGCAAAGCAAAGGATCAAATTTTCCCCATGCCAGGACCAAACCATCCCTGTGCCAGGACAAAATTTTCCCTGTGCACAGCCACCAGCCCAACCCAGGGACCATAGGAGGCTGCCCCACTCACCATCTTGCCTGCAAAGCTGACTTCCACGAAAGGATCAACCAGGTTCTTCTTGTTGCTCTCGAAGCCAAAGATCTGCTTGACATTGTCCATGACAGCGTCATCCACTGCGAGGGGAAGGAGATGCTGAAAGCTCATGGAAGCGTCTGGATGGCCCCCGAGGGACTGTCTCCCAGCCGGGCTGCACAACTCCATTAAGCCAGGTGGGGAGGCTCAGGAGGGCAAAACCAGTCTGCACCAGCAAGACACTTATATCCCAGTACGTTATGACTGACTGATAACTGCAAGATCTTTGGACCCAGGCTATGGATAAAGTTTCCTTATCTGTGCCCTTATTCCTTTGGCCAGCAAAGGGGACACTTACTTTGGGGCAAATCTTCGGCTTTGAAGATTTTCAGGCAGAAATGAGCCACTCTCAGGGTGACCCCAGTGGGGCGCAGGAGGTTGCCCTCGATGTCTTCCTTGTCTTCAGAAGCCTCCTTCTTCTCCAGCTGCAGGAAAACAGGGCAAGAAAAAAACACAACCAAGCTTCCCAAAAGTCCTAAAATGAGCAGCAAAACCCCAAAATCCAGAACTTCATCCCAAAACAGAGGAATATCAAAGCCGTAGCCTCCCTGGGAACAAGCGTGGGGTTTGATGGCCCAGGGTGGTGGAGCACCATGGTTGGAAGTTCTCCCCATCATGACCAGGGTGATACTCACAGGGGCTTCATCTCCGGGCCCCAGCACGAACAGACTGACTTTCAGGTAGCCCTTGGCCCCCGCAGAGAAGTCCTCTGGGTCAGAGAGCAACAGCCATTTCCTGATGAAAGCGTGTTCTGGGGGAGAAAAGAGATTGAGCCCTACGAGCTGGTCCTTGGACACACAGGGAGATGAGTTCAAGGGTGCTGTTGGGTGGGTTTAACAGTTAATACTGTGGGGAGAGGTAGAGGGAGAGATTTATGGTTGGTCTCAATGATCTTTTCCAATCTAAATGATTCTATGATTCAGTAGAAGGGTCCTAGAAGGATCATCTATTCCCACCGTCTGACCACTTCATGACTGATCAAAAGTTACTGAGGGATTTGCCCTGTAGGTTTTAAGTCTTTACAGATAAAATGAGCAAGTTTTTCTCTGTGGGAGGAATTTTCTCTAAGCGCTATTTTATCTTCTTTGAGATAAAATAATAGATAAAAGATAAAACAATGAGCCAAACTAATGACCAAAACACTGATCTGGGCTGCGTTGGTGGAGCTTTCCGCCAGCAAGCTGGTGGCACAATGACTTGAAAGCCTCAAGGGTGTACGTCTTTGGAAAGGGAAGAGAAATGGGTGGTGCTGAAGGATACAGGGACATGTCTGGGTTCATATATGGGAGAGCTGGGGAAGGGTGTGATACATTTCCTCTATGTTTGGCCCCCCAAAACACAGTTTCCAGAGCAAACCGCCCCAGCAGCCATGGGAGGTGATGCTGGCCCAGACCCCGACCACCCGCTGGGCTCACTTGGCTCAGAGTAAATGGTCTCGATGTCCACCTGTGCAATGAAACAACAAAGAAATGTCAGGGTTAACTGCACGGGTCAGCATGGTGGAAAATGGGGTGGGGAGAGCACGGCCTTACCCGGAATTCCCCAATCACAGAGTCTGTCCGGAAAGACCGAGAGTCCACAACCTGCGGGTCAAAAATAAGGGAAAATGGTAAATTCAGCCCAAACCCTCGCAGGGCAGAGGACTCGCTGCGTGCCTGCCTGGGAAACAAGAGTGCTGCAGGGAGGGGGACAGAGTGACGGACCCAAGCATCGCCCCGCCCTGCCCAAGAGGCAGGACCGACATTTGCTGAAGCTCACCGTGATGAAGATGGGCGTGTCGAACAGCTCAGACGGTGACTCAAAGACGTTGAAGAAGAAGGTCTGTAGGAAAGAGGGGTGAGGGTAGAGGAAGAGGTTTGTCTCAGTCTCCCCCCAGGACATGCTTGCACTTCCCAGCCTGTCCCATGTGCCCGACTCTGCAGGCTGGAGCCTCTTCCCTTCCTCCTAGGTGAGACCCCACCCCGTTAACAGCACCAGCCTCTCAAAGGGGTTGTGTTGGGTGACTTGGGTGCACACCCACGAGCAACATCCTCCAGTTTGCTTTTGCTGGGCTGGTTCATCACGGCACGTCCAGACCAGCTCTCCTGAGGGTCTCCAGGGGGCAGGTTGAAGCAGGCTTTGGGGACGTCCCCAAAGGTTTTGGGGACAGGGCACCCGCGGCTGTCTGCGCATACCCCTCCTTTACACCCAGCTGCACTGCCCACCTCCGCCCAGGATATGCCACCAGGATGATACTGGGGACACTGGGACACATGAGCCACTTAGGAAGGTGAGCACAAAGGTGGAGGATGCTGGACCCGCCCAAAGACTCCCTCCTGTTGTCTGAGCTTCTCTCCTGTTTTAGCCCCATCACCTCTGGGCTGCGCCAGGGTTTCCAGGACCTCCCAAGCCTTCCCCCAACACCCCCAGGCACACCCAGAGCAGAGACCCCTCCTCACCTCATCAAAGAAGGGGCTGTTGCCTTTGCGTATCCTCGTCCTCTTGGTTTGCCCTGCAGCTGTCACCTTCACCACCGGCCTGATGTTGACCCCAGGCAGCTGCCGGCCCTCAATGACCTTCACCCTGATCTAGGGTGGGAGGGATGAGAGGGATGACAGGGCAGGGGGTCACTGGGTTTGGTCCTACCCTGCAATGGGCACCTCAGGGGTGATGAACCCTTCCACCACCATAGTGACAGGCTGGGGGAGCCTTGGGGAGGTGGATTCAAGGAAAGCAGCTCCTCGCCTCACCTGGAAGTCCTGTGGCTTGTTGGAGAGAGGCTTTTTGGGTGAGCTTCTTCTCCTCTTTATCCCCACCCCATGATGCACAGAGGGCTTGCGGGGCAGCAAGGGGGGCTCTGACCCTGGCGGCCCCGAGGAGGAGGAAGGCTCCGTCTCATCTCCCGTTGCCGCCTGATCTTCCATCTCCTCCTCTCCAGCAGTCTCTGCATGGGGCAAGAAAGAAGATGGAGGACGCGAGCAAGGTGTAACAGGGTGTTGTGGGGCACAGGGGAGGGGTCTAGTGGGGAAAAACATGACGCTACTGGGCAGACATGTCTCCTACACACAAAGGCTTCTGGTTACCAGTGACTGTGTCGGGCTCAGCAGCAGCCGGTGCCGGCTCTGGCGGGGCTGGAGGGGGAAACAGGGGGACAGCTCCTGGCGGGGGAAAGTAGGAGACTTGCAGGATGAGGAAAGCCTGGAAAAAATGAAATATTCATTACAGAGGGACGCAGAACAGATCTCCTGGGGCCTGGCCCTTGGTGCTGTACCCACCATGTTCTGCCCAGGCACAGGGGGTGCAGCAACACGGCAGCAGCCAAATTGCCGCAAAAAAGGTGCAGAGCAGGGTGAGGGCAGGGACAGGTGTCCCAGGGCCCATGGGGGCACCAGAGACGTGTGGGGTCCCAGCAGAGAGACCATGCAGCTCCCAACCCACAGGACAGCAACCCCGGGCTGGGCTGAGCTGGGGCCAGAGGCTGCATCCACCAGGAAGGGAGTGGGAGGGAGGGAGTGTTGAGGCAGAGCCAGTTGCTCAGACTGGTGTCCAACTGGGAGCTGCAGCTGGCAGAGACATTGCTCAGACTGGTCTCTAACTGGGAATTGCAGCTAGCAGGGACATCACCTGAACCGATCTGACTGGTGCCCGTGCAAGGACTCACCCCGGTGCTCTGCTTCTTAGTGTCCAGCAAGGGGAGGTTGTAGGAGGCCGCCAGGTTGGGGGAGGAGAGGACATCTCGCAGGGGTACTCGGGCTTCACCCAAAAACCTGGAAGTGAAGAATAACAGGGGAGTCAGGAGAGCCTGACCCACAGGAAGGGGCTGAGGAGCCACAGTTGGGACAAACCAGTATCCCTGACAGGGAAGAGGCATTGGGTGACATGGATCCAATCCGAGACAAGCATCTCTGGGGACTTTGTCCCCTTTCTATGAAGGAAAAGTCAATGCTGAGGAACCAGGAGCCGTAAACTGAAGAGCTGATTGATTTTTCTTTGCCAACGGAGAGAACAGGCACCAGGAGTTGGGGGTGTCACTGAAGGTGGGTGAGATCAGAGCAGCTGTCTAGGTGCCACCATCACCCATTTTAAGCCACCATAAAACTGATTTTCCCCATTTGAGTTTCAGCATCGCCCTGCTGCTTGGCTCCTGGTTAACCCTTCCTGCACCGAGTCACCTGCCACTCTGGCCAGCAGCACCAGTTCCCCACCAGAAAGTGTCCAATGCTGCTTCCCAACTCCTCCCAACCCAGAGCAAGGAAAGCTGTCAAAACACTTTGTGCTGTCCTAACAGCGCAGTGAAATCATGGAGCAGATCCTGGAGGACACATGGAAACACATGGAGAGCAGGGAGGTGATTGGAGACAGCCAATATGCCTCCACCATGGGCAAACCGTGCCTGACTGATCTAGTGGCCTTCTGTGAAGGAGTGATGGCATCAGTGGACACTCACCAAGAAAGAGCTACTAGTATCATCTACTTGGATTTCGGTAAGGCCTTTGGTACAGTCTTCAACATCATTCATAAAAGTGGAGATACAGGTTTGATGGATGGACTGCTGGGTAAGTATTCAGCTGGATGGTCGTGTCCAACAGCTCAACACCCAAGTGGAAGAGCACCATTCCTGTCCGGTTTCAAGGGCCCATACTGGGACCAATATCATTTAATACCTTAATCAGTAACATGGACAGTGGGATTAAGGGCACCCTCAGACCGTTCACAGATGACACCAAGCTGAGTGGTGCGGGGACATGAGTGAGGGACGGGATCCAGACAGAGGGACCTGGACAAGCTGGAGAACTGGGTCTGCGTGAACCTCCTGAGGATCAACAAGGGCAGGTGCAAGGTCCTGCCTGTGGGTTGGGGCAACCCCCAGTATCAGCCCAGGCTGGGGGTGAGGGGGTGGAGAGCACCATGAGGAGAACAACTTCAGAGTGCTGATGGGTGAAAAGCTGGCCAGAAGTCAGCAACGCGAAATC
>NW_010415855.1:1829-6852 GCF_000710305.1 Buceros rhinoceros silvestris | reverse complement strand
TTTATCCTGAGGATGGTGAGAGCCTGTCCCAGGTTGCCCCAAGAGGTGGGAGAAGCCCCATCCCTAGAACCATTGCAGGTCAGGTTGGCCCCTGGGGCTCTGAGCAACCTGCTCTAGTTGCAGATGTCCCTGCTCCCTGCAGGGGGTTGGACTGGATGAGCTTTGAAGGTCCCTTCAACCCAAACCAGTCTGCGATGTCAGTCAGGAACAGCAGTGTTAATTGCCTGTCCCTATTAATTGCCCTGTTGGCTCTCTGCAGCGCCCATGGGGACAGGCAGGTTGGAATCTTCTCCTGAGGGAAGGAAAATCAAAAATCCACCATCACAACAGAGAGCAGGAGCATCATGATCCCTGTGAGCCACGGACAAAGTCTCCCTGTACTGAAAGCCGGGACCCTTCTCCCTCCTCCCCTCACTATTTATAGTGACACATGATGACGCCAAGTTGGACCAGACTCAGTTTCCACCTCCCTTGGCCTCCGGCCCAAGAGCAAACCCAGCATCGGCTCCATCCCTGGAAATGGGATCCTTCATGCCAGGACCACGCTCTGACCCAGCCGGAGCAGAGTAGCGGGTTCCCACCCTCTTCTGCCAAAAATAGATTACTTCCTCTATTTTATTCCCTGTTCAAGCCACGATCCCAGCCAAAGGAGCAGAGGTGGGTTGCTGAGGGATGGCTGGCCTGGGTGTCGCTGGGCTGGAGCCACATCACTCTCTGCTCTCGCCCTCCTTCCTAATGCAGCGGCTGCAGGAACGAAGACCCTGACCCGGTGGGAACCCTCCACTGCCCCTGAGAGTGGGGCACTGGGAGCTGCCCTGAGGAAGGAAGCCACTCTGCGCCATCTGTTCTCCCAACACCACCCTTCCCAGCCCTGCATGTCTGGGAAAGGAGCTTGGCCATTGTCTCACACCTGCGCGGGAGGCTGCCCTGAGAAAGAAAGCCACTCTGCGCCATCTGTTCTCCCAACACCACCCTTCCCAGCCCTGCATGTCTGGGAAAGGAGCTTGGCCATTGTCTCACACCTCCCGGGCCAAAAGCCCATCACCAGGGCCTCGCAATGCCGGCGTTGCTCCCGGGTGCTGGTGCGGCAGCCTGGGGGCGGCGACAGGCACAAGGGTCCCTTGTGTGCTCCCTGCCCTCAGACGTTATTTTTCCTCCCCAGGCGTTGAGTGAAGCAGCCCAGAAATGCGGCTCTCGCCTCCCACCAGCCGCCCGCACTGCAAAGGGCAGCAGGGGCCAGGGAGCAACACCCAGAGTCCAGGGAGAGCCCGAATCCTCTCACAGCCCACCCCAGCCTAGGGGTCACATCCAGCAGCCGCTGCTTCTCTCACCTGTTTCTCCCCACGGTCTCATGGTCCTTCACAACAACAGTGAGTTCGGCACCGGGGTCCAGAGGAGATCCCTTCAGGTCCCACTCGAAGCCCTGGAGGAGTGGAGAGAGGATCCAGGATCAGCGCCCAGCCAGGGCTGTGATGCTCACACCAATGTCCACCAGCTCCAGCACCGCCAGGGGCTCTTGGAGGTGGCAAACCAAAATGCCGAACCCACCTCCCCATCCCAGCAGGAACTTCAGCACCACCAGTGCCCCCAGCAAAACTTTACAGAGTCACAGAACCGTCTGGGCTGGAGGAGTGGAGAGAGGATCCAGGATCAGCGCCCAGCCAGGGCTGTGATGCTCACACCAATGTCCACCAGCTCCAGCACCGCCAGGGGCTCTTGGAGGTGGCAAACCAAAATGCCGAACCCACCTCCCCATCCCAGCAGGAACTTCAGCACCACCAGTGCCCCCAGCAAAACTTTACAGAGTCACAGAACCGTCTGGGCTGGAAAAGCCCCTTGAGCTCCTCCAGTCCCAGCGCTGCCCCAGCACTGCCAGGTCCCCACTGACCCCTGTCCCTCAGCACCACCTCCACACGGCTGCTCAACCCCTCCAGGGATGGGGACTCCACCACTGCCCTGGGCAGACTGGGACAGCCCTGCACAACCCCAACGGGGAAGAAATGGTTCCTCAGGAACAACCTCAACCTCCCCTGGAGCAACTGGAGGCCAAACCCACAGAAAAAACATGCCCCAGGCAAAGGCCTTCCCATTTTCAAGAGGAGGGAAAAAAGGATGGGAGCTGGCATGCAGCCTTTCAGCACCAAGACAGAGTTAGTTTGTTCACCAAACCCCTTTGTTTTTTTAATTTTGACCCCTGAAAGCACAGGTCAGGGTTAGAAGGAAGAAGGCGCTGGAAAAAATATCCTCCCCAGGGCTGGGCTGATGAGTAAAACACACTTGTTTTCCCCTCGAGCTGCAATATTTTTAAACAGCTCCTTTTAATGTGCGTGCTGGGCCCTGATAAGATCTTGATGAAAGGGGAAGAGGCTGGAGCAAAGGGCCCTGCAGAGCTGGCTCCATCCAGTCCCGCTCCTCCGCTGATGATGCCCAGAATTTAGGGTATGAAGCTCCCCTCGACGAGGTCCAGCCCCAAACCCTCCGTGGAGTGACAGCCCCGGAGCATCAGCAGGGCCCCACAAGCCCCTTGTGCTTGGGGCACCTTGCCGGTCTTGTACCCAGGTCCCGCTGACCTTCCACGCCCCGGCTGACCCCCACTCACCTCGTTCCATACAGGGTTCACGTTGTTCTTGATGACTTTAGTCCTCTTCTTCACCCCTGCAGGGAGCAACGCATGTAGGTCAGACCCTTGTCCCACAAACCGCAAGGAACAACCCAAAACTCTGGTCCCTCCCAAAATGCACTGGTCAGGCTGGGAGACCCCAGTGTCACCCACACCTCCCAGGAGCAGGAGCAGGCCCTGCTCCCTGTCCACAGGCTGGGCTGTGAGCACAGACAGGTCCAGGATCCTGCTTGGACCCCCAGTCCAGCCATGAGCCTCGCTGGAAAACCTTGGGCAGCTCATCCCATAGAGTCATGGAACATCTCAGGTGGGAAGGGACCCACCAGGATCACTGAGCCCAACTCCCTGCTCCTCACAGACCCATCTAAAACTAAACCATGGGACTGAAAGTGTCCTCCAGACACTCCTGGAGCTCTGGCAGGCTGGTGACCACATCCCCAGGGAGCTTGTTTCTCCATCCTTTTGCTACCATCCAATGAAGAGTAAGTTTGTGCCTAACGGAGCTGGGGATAAACCAGGGTAAAGTGGTTGGTGCTTTAAACTCCCCGTGTCCAGAGAACTGAGAAAAACGTAAACCAGCACTGCCTGAGCTTTCCCAGTACAGGACTATCTCAGATACTGGTAATACTAAACAAGAGGTGCGTTCACACATCTTATTCCCTTGTAAATACAGTGCTAAAAATCTTTAAAATATTAATCCCTTGGAAAAGCAACATGTTGTGCCTCAGTTTCCCCATGAGTAAGGCACAGAGGAGGCTCCCAAAGGCTGCTGGGTGGGTTTGGGGGCTGGAAGGTGCCATGGGGGGACCCAGGCTCCTTCCACCCCACCCTCACCACAGTCCCAGGTGGGATCCAGAGCCCCTCTGACCACAGTCGGATGCTTGACACCTCCAAAAGATGCAGCTGGCGCCAAAATCACCTGCTCTCAGCATCGCAGCTGTTCCGGGAAGCCCTAGTGATGGAGACGGGGGACTCCATTCCTGCCTTACAACCGCACCCCAAAACCGAAACCCTCCCGACACACCAAAAAGTGGCCAAAGGCCCAACGGCCCTGAGGGAGGGACCCGGGGGGAAGAGGAAAAGGAAGAGCCGAACAATAGCGGTGACTCAAAGCCCAGGAGACTCCAGTCAGCGGGGCGCCCTATAGATAGATATAGAGAGAGGTGTGCATGGTGGAGGAGGGAGAGAGGAGCTATATAGATGTATATCTGTATAGACATAGAGAGAGGGATAGAAATATAGGGAGAGATAGAGAGACACGGGGTGGGAGAGATACGGGGATATACAGATCTCTAGAGGAGTATATATAGATAGATCTATAGGTGCCCCAGCCTGTGACTAAGAGACACAGAGCTGTCGGGGAGCCCGAGCCGCTCACTCAAAATACTCCCTTGGTTTGGGGGGTTTTTTTAGCATTTTTGTATTAATCTTCTCTTATTTCAGATTTCAAAGAGTCTCTGCTAAACCTCCTGGCCCAGAGCTGAAGCACCTGGAGACGGGTGAGGGTTGGAAGGAGGCAGAGATGTCATCTGCACCTCTGGACATCGTCAGCGAGCCCCAGAGATGTCAAACACACTCGATTTAAGGCCCGCCTCAGTCTCCAGGATGCAGAGCCCTGGAATTCCCTTGCACGCTCTCGGGATACCAGGGTTTGACCGGGAGCTGCTTTTTCGAGCCCTTCCTGGGAGAGCACCCAGCACCCACCACAGGATGGGGACATGAGGGGCCCTGAGGCCGGCGGAAGCTCCATTCAGCACAGGAAAAGCTGGGTCAGGAATGTCTCATCCCTTTTCCTTTCCTGTTTTGTTTGGGTTTTTTTTTTTTTCTAAAAGTGGACATTTTCCACTGCCAGGAAACACTGCCAAAAAAAAAAGACACGACATCCTCCGGCAAGGTGCTGCCTTCCCAGGCCCTCCATCCCACGGATGACCCCCTCAATAATGGGTTATCCTCATCAATCTCAGCCTCATAATTAAAACACCTTAATGAGAGCAAAGTGCAAGAGCAGCTTGTGGGGGGGTGGTGAATTTTGCAAGGATTTAGGACAAGGAAGGAGTTTAGCAAAGCCCGGCTTCTGGTCAGATGCCCCGCAGAAGCCGGGCTTTGCTAAAAGAGGTTGCAAAAGACAGAGAAGAATCTGGCGAAGCACTAATCATGCCCCACTCCCCAGCCTAAATTTGGGGTCCCCCTCACCTCGGAAAGTCAAGCTGGCCACCGGGTCGCTCTGCTTGTCGCCCTTCTCCAAGTTGCGTAGGTGGGTGGCTCGTTGGAGCACGCACCGCAGCATGGCTGGGCGATGGAGCAGGGCACGGGCACGCCAAGCTGTGGGCTCGGCCCCTTGCGGGGGGTGGAAGGATCCGGCCCCCCGCCCCTTCCCCCCGCCCAACACCGCCCCCCCCCGCC
>NW_010415855.1:1569-1780 GCF_000710305.1 Buceros rhinoceros silvestris | reverse complement strand
GGAGCAGGGCACGGGCAGTCGAAGCGGTGGGCTCGGCCCCTGGCGGGGGGTGGAAGGATCCGGCCCCCCGCCCCTTCTCCCGCTCCATCACCGCCTCCTCCGTCCCAGCCCTCCCCGGGTCCTCCCAGGGTCCTCCCCAGGCGGTGACACGAAGCGCCTCGACGCGGCAGCTCCGGAGGTTGCAAGAGGCAGGATGCAGCGAGCCTCGGGG
>NW_010415855.1:855-1422 GCF_000710305.1 Buceros rhinoceros silvestris | reverse complement strand
GAAGCGACCCGCGGGGCCTGTAAATTAAATCCCGGGGGTGCGGCGAGCCCCCAGACCGGTAAATTAAATCCCGGGGGTGCTGCGAGCCCCGGGGTGACAAAGAAATTAACGGTACCCGAAGATGCTGCAAGCGCCGAGGATGCTCCAAGCCCCGGGGAAGGTAAATAAATCAGCGGGTGCGGGGATGCTGCGAACCCCGAGGATGGTAAATAAATCACCGGGGTCCCGGGATGCTGGAAACCCTGGGCGTGCCCGAGCACCGAGATCGGGGGATGATGCGAGCCCTGGGGTGGTAAATAAACTACCCGGACCCGGGGATGCTGCGAGCCCCGGCGGTGGTGAATAAAACCACTGGGCCTGGGGATGCTGCAAGCTTTGGGGTGCCCCAAGCAGTGGGGTGCCCCAGCAGCGGGCCCCGGGGGCACAGCGAGCCCCCCAGGGGTGGCAAATCCTCCGGGTCAGGGGTGCTGCAAGCCCCAGGGGTGCAAACCCTCGGGAACGGGGAGTCACCTCGGGGTGACCCAGGACGCGGAGCCGGGGGTGGATCACCGCGGGGTGTGCTGGAGC